>NC_140999.1:78513542-78782660 GCF_052327205.1 Somniosus microcephalus | reverse complement strand
CCCACCTCTCTCTCCTCCCTAACCCCCTCCCCACCTCTCTCTCCTCCCAAAACCCCCTCCCCACCTCTCTCTCCTTCCTAACACCCTCCCCACCTCTCTCTCCTTCCTAACACCCTCCCCACCTCTCTCTCCTTCCTAACACCCTCCCCACCTCTCTCCTCCCTAACCCCCTCCCACTCTCTCTCCTCCCTAACCCCCTCCCCACCTCTCTCTCCTCCAAAACCCCCTCCCCACCTCTCTCCTTCCTAACCCCCTCCCCACCTCTCTCTCCTCCCTAACCCCCTCCCCACCTCTCTCTCCTCCCTAACCCCCTCCCCACCTCTCTCTCCTCCCAAAACCCCTCCCCCACCTCTCCTCTCCTCCCTAACCCCCTCCCCACCTCTCTCTCCTCCCTAACCCCCTCCCCACCTCTCTCTCCTCCCAAAACCCCTCCCCACCTCTCTCTCCTTCCTAACCCCCTCCCCACCACTCTCTCCTTCCTAACCCCCTCCCCACCTCTCTCTCCTCCCAAACCCCCTCCCCACCTCTCTCTCCTCCCTAACCCCCTCCCCACCTCTCTCTCCTCCCAAAACCCCTCCCCACCTCTCTCTCCTTCCTAACCCCCTCCCCACCACTCTCTCCTTCCTAACCCCCTCCCCACCTCTCTCTCCTCCCTAACCCCCTCCCCACCTCTCTCTCCTTCCTAACCCCCTCCCCACCTCTCTCTCCTCCCAAACCCCCACCCCACCTCTCTCTCGTCCCAAACCCCCACCCCACCTCCCTCTCCTCCCAAACCCCCACCCCACCTCTCTCTCCTCCCAAACCCCCACCCCACCTCTCTCTCCTCCCTAACCCCCTCCCCACCTCTCTCTCCTCCCAAACCCCCTCCCCACCTCTCTCTCGTCCAAACCCCCACCCCAACTCTCTCTCCTCCCAAACCCCCACCCCACCTCTCTCTCCTCCCTAACCCCCTCCCCACCTCTCTCTCCTCCCTAACCCCCTCCCCACCTCTCTCTCGTCCCAAACCCCCACCCCACCTCTCTCTCCTCCCAAACCCCCTCCCCACCTCTCTCTCCTCCCTAACCCCCTCCCCACCTCTCTCTCCTCCCTAACCCCCACCACACCTCTCTCTCGTCCCAAAACCCCTCCCCACCTCTCTCTCCTCCCTAACCCCCTCCCCACCTCTCTCTCCTCCCAAAACCCCTCCCCACCTCTCTCTCCTCCCTAACCCCCACCCCACCTCTCTCTCGTCCCAAACCCCCACCCCACCTCTCTCTCGTCCCAAACCCCCTCCCCACCTCTCTATCCTCCCAAAACCCCTCCCCACCTCTCTCTCGTCCCAAACCCCCACCCCACCTCTCTCTCGTCCCAAACCCCCTCCCCACCTCTCTCTCGTCCCAAAACCCCCACCCACCTCTCTCTCCTCCCTAACCCCCTCCCCACCTCTCTCTCCTCCCTAACCCCCTCCCCACCTCTCTCTCCTCCCTAACCCCCTCCCCACCTCTCTCTCCTCCCTAACCCCCTCCACACCTCTCTCTCCTCCCAAACCCCCTCCCCACCTCTCTCTCCTCCCTAACCCCCTCCCCACCTCTCTCTCCTCCCAAGCCCCCACCCCACCTCTCTCACCTCCCTAACCCCCTCCCCACCTCTCTCTCCTCCCTAACCCCCTCCCCACCTCTCTCTCGTCCCAAACCCCCACCCCACCTCTCTCTCCTCCCAAACCCCCTCCCCACCTCTCTCTCCTCCCTAACCCCCTCCCCACCTCTCTCTCCTCCCTAACCCCCACCCCACCTCTCTCTCGTCCCAAACCCCCTCCCCACCTCTCTCTCCTCCCTAACCCCCTCCCCACCTCTCTCTCGTCCCAAACCCCCACCCCACCTCTCTCTCCTCCCTAACCCCCTCCCCACCTCTCTCTCCTCCCTAACCCCCACCCCACCTCTCTCTCCTCCCTAACCCCCTCCCCACCTCTCTCTCCTCCCAAAACCCCCTCCCCACCTCTCTCTCCTTCCTAACACCCTCCCCACCTCTCTCTCCTTCCTAACCCCCTCCCCACCTCTCTCTCCTCCCTAACCCCCTCCCCACCTCTCTCTCCTCCCAAAACCCCCTCCCCACCTCTCTCTCCTCCCTAACCCCCTCCCCACCTCTCTCTCCTCCCTAACCCCCTCCCCACCTCTCTCTCCTCCCTAACCCCCTCCCCACCTCTCTCTCCTCCCTAACCCCCTCCCCACCTCTCTCTCCTCCCAAAACCCCCTCCCCACCTCTCTCTCCTTCCTAACACCCTCCCCACCTCTCTCTCCTTCCTAACACCCTCCCCACCTCTCTCTCCTTCCTAACACCCTCCCCACCTCTCTCTCCTCCCTAACCCCCTCCCCACCTCTCTCTCCTCCCTAACCCCCTCCCCACCTCTCTCTCCTCCCAAAACCCCCTCCCCACCTCTCTCTCCTTCCTAACCCCCTCCCCACCTCTCTCTCCTCCTAACCCCCTCCCCACCTCTCTCTCCTCCCTAACCCCCTCCCCACCTCTCTCTCCTCCCAAACCCCTCCCCACCTCCCTCTCCTCCCTAACCCCCTCCCCACCTCTCTCTCCTCCCTAACCCCCTCCCCACCTCTCTCTCCTCCCAAAACCCCTCCCCACCTCTCTCTCCTTCCTAACCCCCTCCCCACCACTCTCTCCTTCCTAACCCCCTCCCCACCTCTCTCTCGTCCCAAACCCCCACCCCACCTCTCTCTCCTCCCTAACCCCCTCCCCACCTCTCTCTCCTTCCTAACCCCCTCCCCACCACTCTCTCCTTCCTAACCCCCTCCCCACCTCTCTCTCCTCCCAAACCCCCTCCCCACCTCTCTCTCCTCCCTAACCCCCTCCCCACCTCTCTCTCCTCCCAAAACCCCTCCCCACCTCTCTCTCCTTCCTAACCCCCTCCCCACCACTCTCTCCTTCCTAACCCCCTCCCCACCTCTCTCTCCTCCCTAACCCCCTCCCCACCTCTCTCTCCTTCCTAACCCCCTCCCCACCTCTCTCTCCTCCCTAACCCCCACCCCACCTCTCTCTCGTCCCAAACCCCCACCCCACCTCTCTCTCCTCCCGAACCCCCTCCCCACCTCTCTCTCCTCCCAAACCCCCTCCCCACCTCTCTCTCCTCCCAAACCCCCACCCCACCTCTCTCTCCTCCCGAACCCCCTCCCCACCTCTCTCTCCTCCCTAACCCCCTCCCCACCTCTCTATCCTCCCTAACCCCCTCCCCACCTCTCTCTCCTCCCTAACCCCCTCCCCACCTCTCTCTCTCCTCCCTAACCCCCTCCCCACCTCTCTCTCCTCCCTAACCCCCTCCCCACCTCTCTCTCCTCCCAAAACCCCCTCCCCACCTCTCTCTCCTCCCTAACACCCTCCCCACCTCTCTCTCCTCCCAAAACTCCTCCCCACCTCTCTCTCCTTCCTAACCCCCTCCCCACCTCTCTCTCCTCCCAAACCCCCTCCCCACCTCTCTCTCCTCCTAACCCCCTCCCCACTTCTCTCTCCTCCCTAACCCCCTCCCCACCTCTCTCTCCTCCCAAAACCCCTCCCCACCTCTCTCTCCTCCCAAACCCCCTCCCCACCTCTCTCTCCTCCCAAAACCCCTCCCCACCTCTCTCTCCTTCCTAACCCCCTCCCCACCTTCTCTCCTCCCAAACCCCCACCCCACCTCTCTCTCCTCCCTAACCCCCTCCCCACCTCTCTCTCCTCCCTAACCCCCTCCCCACCTCTCTCTCCTCCCTAACCCCCTCCCCACCTCTCTCTCCTCCCTAACCCCCTCCCCACCTCTCTCTCCTCCCTAACCCCCTCCCCACCTCTCTCTCCTCCCTAACCCCCTCCCCACCTCTCTCTCCTCCCAAACCCCCTCCCCACCTCTCTCTCCTCCCTAACCCCCTCCCCACCTCTCTCTCCTCCCTAACCCCCTCCCCACCTCTCTCTCCTCCCTAACCCCCTCCCCACCTCTCTCTCCTCCCTAACCCCCTCCCCACCTCTCTCTCCTCCCTAACCCCCTCCCCACCTCTCTATCCTCCCTAACCCCCTCCCCACCTCTCTCTCCTCCCTAACCCCCTCCCCACCTCTCTCTCCTTCCTAACCCCCTCCCCACCTCTCTCTCCTCCCAAACCCCCTCCCCACCTCTCTCTCCTCCCTAACCCCCTCCCCACCTCTCTCTCCTCCCTAACCCCCCTCCCCACCTCTCTCTCCTCCCAAACCCCCTCCCCACCTCTCTCTCCTCCCAAACCCCCTCCCCACCTCTCTCTCCTCCCTAACCCCCCCACCCCCACCTCTCTCTCCTCCCAAACCCCCTCCCCACCTCTCTCTCCTCCCAAACCCCCTCCCCACCTCTCTCTCCTCCCAAAACCCCTCCCCACCTCTCTATCCTCCCTAACCCCCTCCCCACCTCTCTCTCCTCCCAAACCCCCTCCACACCTCTCTCTCCTCCCAAACCCCCTCCCCACCTCTCTCTCCTCCCAAACCCCCTCCCCACCTCTCTCTCCTCCCAAACCCCCACCCCACCTCTCTCTCCTACCAAACCCCCTCCCCACCTCTCTCTCCTCCCTAACCCCCTCCCCACCTCTCTCTCCTCCCTAACCCCCTTCCCACCTCTCTCTCCTCCCAAACCCCCTCCCCACCTCTCTCTCCTCCTAACCCCCCTCCCCACCTCTCTCTCCTCCCAAACCCCCTCCCCACCTCTCTCTCCTCCCAAACCCCCACCCCACCTCTCTCTCCTCCCTAACCCCCCTCCCCACCTCTCCTCCTCCCTAACCCCCTCCCACCTCTCTCTCTCCCAAACCCCCTCCCCACCTCTCTCTCCTCCCTAACCCCCTCCCCACCTCTCTCTCCTCCCAAACCCCCTCCCCACCTCTCTCTCCTCCCTAACCCCCTCCCACCTCTCTCTCCTCCCAAACCCCCTCCCCACCTCTCTCTCCTCCCTAACCCCCTCCCCACCTCTCTCTCCTCCCAAACCCCCTCCCCACCTCTCTCTCCTCCCAAAACCCCTCCCCACCTCTCTATCCTCCCTAACCCCCTCCCCACCTCTCTCTCCTTCCTAACCCCCTCCCCACCTCGCTCTCCTCCCAACCCCCACCCCACCTCTCTCTCCTCCCTAACACCCTCCCCACCTCTCTGTCCTCCCTAACCCCCTCCCCACCTCTCTCTCCTCCCTAACCCCCTCCCCACCTCTCTATCGTCCCTAACCCCCTCCCCACCTCTCTCTCCTCCCTAACCCCCTCCCCACCTCTCTCTCCTCCAAACCCCCTCCCCACCTCTCTCTCCTCCCTAACCCCCTCCCCACCTCTCTCTCCTCCCCAAACCCCCCTCCCCACCCTCTCTCTCCTCCCTAACCCCCTCCCCACCTCTCTCTCCTCCCAACCCCCCCTCCCCACCTCTCTCTCCTCCCTAACCCCCTCCCCACCTCTCCTCCTCCCAAACCCCCTCCCCACCTCTCTCTCCTCCCTAACCCCCCCCCACCTCTCTCTCCTCCCTAACTCCCTCCCCACCTCTCTCTCCTCCCTAACCCCCTCCCCACCTCTCTCTCCTCCCTAACCCCCTCCCCCACCTCTCTCCTCCCAAACCCCCTCCCCACCTCTCTCTCCTCCCAAACCCCCACCCCACCTCCCTCCTCCCTAACCCCCCTCCCCACCTCTCTCTCCTCTCAAACACCCTCCCCACCTCTCTCTCCTCCCTAACCCCCTCCCCACCTCTCTCTCCTTCCTAACCCCCTCCCCACCTCTCTCTCCTCCCTAACACCCTCCCCACCTCTCTCTCCTCCCTAACCCCCTCCCCACCTCTCTCTCCTCTCAAACACCCTCCCCACCTCTCTCTCCTCCCTAACCCCCTCCCCACCTCTCTCTCCTCCTAATCACCTCCCCACCTCTCTCTCCTCCCTAACACCCTCCCCACCTCTCTCTCCTCCCTAACACCCTCCCCACCTCTCTCTCCTCCCTAACCCCCTCCCCACCTCTCTCTCCTCCCTAACCCCCTCCCCACCTCTCTCTCCTCCTAACTCCCTCCCCACCTCTCTCTCCTCCCTAACCCCCTCCCCACCTCTCTCTCCTCCCAAACCCCCTCCCCACCTCTCTCTCCTCCCAAACCCCTCCCCACCTCTCTCTCCTCCCTCACCCCCTCCCCACCTCTCTCTCCTCCCTAACCCCTCCCCACCTCCTCTCTCCTCCCTAACCCCCTCCCCACCTCTATCTCCTCCCTCAACCCCCTCCCCACCTTCTCTCCTCCCTAACCCCTCCCCACCTCTCTCTCCTCCCAAACCACCTCCCCACCTCTCCCTCCTCCCTAACCCCCTCCCCACCTCTCTCTCCTCCCTAACCCCCTCCCCACCTCTCTCTCCTCCTAACCCCCCTCCCCACCTCTCTCTCCTCCCTAACCCCCTCCCCACCTCTCTCTCCTCCCAAACCCCCTCCCCACCTCTCTCTCCTCCCTAACCCCCTCCCCACCTCTCTCTCCTCTCAAACACCCTCCCCACCTCTCTCTCCTCCCTAACCCCCTCCCCACCTCTCTCTCCTCCTAACCCCCTCCCCACCTCTCTCTCCTCCCTAACCCCCTCCCCACCTCTCTCTCCTCCCTAACCCCCTCCCCACCTCTCTCTCCTCCCTAACCCCCTCCCCACCTCTCCTCCTCCAACCCCCTCCCCACCTCTCTCTCCTCCCAAACCCCCTCCCCACCTCTCTCTCCTCCCTAACCCCCTCCCCACCTCTCTCTCCTCCCTAACCCCCTCCCCACCTCTCTCTCCTCCCAAACCCCCTCCCCACCTCTCTCTCCTCCCAAACCCCCTCCCCACCTCTCTCTCCTCCCTAACCCCCTCCCCACCTCTCTCTCCTCCCAAACCCCCTCCCCACCTCTCTCTCCTCCCAAACACCCCTCCCCACCTCTCTCTCCTCCCAAAACCCCTCCCCACCTCTCTCACCTCCCTAACCCCCTCCCCACCTCTCTCTCCTCCCAAACCCCCACCCCACCTCTCTCTCCTCCCAAACCCCCTCCCCACCTCTCTCACCCCCCAAACCCCCTCCCCACCTCTCTCTCCTCCCAAACCCCACCCCACCTCTCTCTCCTCCCAAACCCCCTCCCCACCCTCTCTCCTCCCTAACCCCCTCCCCACCTCACTCACCTCCCTACCCCCTCCCACCCTCTCTCTCCTCCCAAACCCCCTCCCCACCTCTCTCACCTCCCTAACCCCCTCCCCACCTCTCACTCCTCCCAAACCCCTCCCCACCTCTCTCTCCTCCCAAACCCCCACCCCACCTCTCTCTCCTCCCAAACCCCCTCCCCACCTCTCTCTCCTCCCTAACCCCCATCCCACCTCTCACCTCCCAAACCCCTCCCCACCTCTCTCTCCTCCCAACCCCCACCCCACCACTCACACCACCCACACCCCCCCACCCCCCACCTCACCCCTCCCTAACCCCCTCCCACCTCTCACTCCTCCCAAACCCCCCCCACCTCTCACTCCTCCCAACCCCCTCCCCACCTCTCCTCCACCCAACCCCCTCCCCACCTCTCTCTCCTCCCAAAACCCCACCCCACCTCTCTATCCTCCCTAACCCCCTCCCCACCTCTCTCTCCTCCCAAACCCCCACCCCACCTCTCTCTCCTTCCTAACCCCCTCCCCACCTCGCTCTCCTCCTAAACCCCCACCCCACCTCTCTCTCCTCCCTAACACCCTCCCCACCTCTCTCTCCTCCCTAACCCCCTCCCCACCTCTCTCCTCCCTAACCCCCTCCCCACCTCTCATCGTCCCTAACCCCCTCCCCACCTCTCTCTCCTCCCTAACCCCCTCCCCACCTCTCTCTCCTCCCAAACCCCCTCCCCACCTCTCTCTCCTCCCTAACCCCCTCCCCACCTCTATCTCCTCCCAAACCCCCTCCCCACCTCTCTCTCCTCCCTAACCCCCTCCCCACCTCTCTCTCCTCCCAACCCCCCTCCCCACCTCTCTCTCCTCCCTAACCCCCTCCCCACCTCTCTCTCCTCCCAAACCCCCTCCCCACCTCTCTCTCCTCCCTAACCCCCTCCCCACCTCTCTCTCCTCCCTAACTCCCTCCCCACCTCTCTCTCCTCCCTAACCCCCTCCCCACCTCTCTCTCCTCCCTAACCCCCTCCCCACCTCTCTCTCCTCCCAAACCCCCTCCCCACCTCTCTCTCCTCCCAAACCCCCACCCCAGCTCTCTCTCCTCCCTAACCCCCTCCCCACCTCTCTCTCCTCTCAAACACCCCTCCCCCACCTCTCTCTCCTCCCTAACCCCCTCCCCACCTCTCTCTCCTTCCTAACCCCCTCCCCACCTCTCACTCCTCCCTAACACCCTCCCCACCTCTCTCTCCTCCCTAACCCCCTCCCCACCTCTCTCTCCTCTCAAACACCCTCCCCACCTCTCTCTCCTCCCTAACCCCCTCCCCACCTCTCTCTCCTTCCTAACCCCCTCCCCACCTCTCTCTCCTCCCTAACACCCTCCCCACCTCTCTCTCCTCCCTAACACCCTCCCCACCTCTCTCTCCTCCCTAACCCCCTCCCCACCTCTCTCTCCTCCCTAACCCCCTCCCCACCTCTCTCTCCTCTCTAACTCCCTCCCCACCTCTCTCTCCTCCCTAACCCCCTCCCCACCTCTCTCTCCTCCCTAACCCCCTCCCCACCTCTCTCTCCTCCCAAACCCCCTCCCCACCTCTCTCTCCTCCCTCAGCCCCTCCCCACCTCTCTCTCCTCCCTAACCCCCTCCCCACCTCTCTCTCCTCCCTAACCCCCTCCCCACCTCTCTCTCCTCCCTCACCCCCTCCCCACCTTTCTCTCCTCCCTAACCCCCTCCCCACCTCTCTCTCCTCCCAAACCACCTCCCCACCTCTCCCTCCTCCCTAACCCCCTCCCCACCTCTCTCTCCTCCCTAACCCCCTCCCCACCTCTCTCTCCTTCCTAACCCCCTCCCCACCTCTCTCTCCTCCCTAACCCCCTTCCCACCTCTCTCTCCTCCCAAACCCCCTCCCCACCTCTCTCTCCTCCCTAACCCCCTCCCCACCTCTCTCTCCTCTCAAACACCCTCCCCACCTCTCTCTCCTCCCTAACCCCCTCCCCACCTCTCTCTCCTTCCTAACCCCCTCCCCACCTCTCTCTCCTCCCTAACCCCCTCCCCACCTCTCTCTCCTCCCTAACCCCCTCCCCACCTCTCTCTCCTCCCTAACCCCCTCCCCACCTCTCTCTCCTCCCTAACCCCCTCCCCACCTCTCTCTCCTCTCTAACCCCCTCCCCACCTCTCTCTCCTCCCTAACCCCCTCCCCACCTCTCTCTCCTCCCAAACCCCCTCCCCACCTCTCTCTCCTCCCTCACCCCCTCCCCACCTCTCTCTCCTCCCAAACCCCCCTCCCCACCTCTCTCTCCTTCCTAACCACGTCCCCACCTCTCTCTCCTCCCTAACCCCCTCCCCACCTCTCTCTCCTCCCTAACCCCCTCCCCACCTCTCTCTCCTCCCTAACCCCCTCCCAACGTCTCTCTCCTCCCAAACCCCCTCCCCACCTCTCTCTCCTCCCTAACCCCCTCCCCACCTCTCTCTCCTCCCTAACCCCCTCCCCACCTCTCTATCCTCCCTAACCCCCTCCCCACCTCTCTCTCCTCCCAAACCCCCTCCCCACCTCTCTCTCCTCCCTAACCCCCTCCCAACGTCTCTCTCCTCCCAAACCCCCTCCCCACCTCTCTCTCCTCCCTAACCCCCTCCCCACCTCTCTCTCCTTCCTAGCCCCCTCCCCACCTCTCTCTCCTCCCAAACCCCCTCCCCACCTCTCTCTCCTCCCTAACCCCCTCCCCACCTCTCTCTCCTCTCAAACACCCTCCCCACCTCTCTCTCCTCCCTAACCCCCTCCCCACCTCTCTCTCCTCCCCAACCCCCTCCCCCACCTCTCTCTCCTCCCAAACCCCCTCCCCACCTCTCTCTCCTCCCTAACCCCCTCCCCACCTCTCTATCCTCCCTAACCCCCTCCCCTCTGTAAAGTCTGTGAGTTATATGGTGAATTAATGCACAGACTACAAGAGTAACTTTAACAGGACTTTACTATTCGAAGGTCAGGGCGAATCTGCCCAATAATCCTTACACAGCACTTATATACCGGTGTGGTCACTCCCGGTATTACAGTATACAGCAGCCAAGATAAAGTAGTGCAACACCTAAAATAGTTCTCTTAAAGGTGGACGGTTACATACAATAGTTCTCTTAAAGGTAGAACGGTTACATACTATACAATCCTCCCTTTTTAGCTTACAACATACTTATTCCCCATTAAACATAACATATATCCAACTTCATGTAAAAACAGTTCACAGATGTAGTCTCTGCGGAAACAGCTCACAGATTCAGTCTCTGCGGGAAACAGTTCACAGATTCAGTCTCTGCGGAAAACAGTTCACAGATTCAGTCTCGGTGTAGTCGGTTCACGTTGCTGGAGTGACTCATCCAATAGTCCTTCACTGGACTTAACAGCTTGAACTTCCGTCACTTCTGAACCAGCATTGTTGACTTCTAAAAGCTTGAGTACCTTGGGAAGTTTTTCTACTTCCAAACTGATTTGGCTCCGTACGGAGAGACCACGTGCGTGACCTGGTAGAGGTGATAATGGTTCAGATGGTCATCATCTTCTGCTTCGTCTTTTCCTTTTCTGCTTCTTGGAGACTCTCTGGGCTCCACTGTCAGCTGCCAGCTGCATGCACCGTTCCTCCTTCTCGTCCTCCTTTTTCCGTAGTAGCGCCACCACCTCCCGATGTTCCTTAGACTTTAGGTGATTCTTCATGGTTTCTGCACTTTGGGAGTTTTCATCACAAGCTGGGCAGAGCAGGTCATCGTAATGTTCGGTGTCGTCCAACAGATCATGGTAATATTCGGTGTCGTCCTGAGCTAGGCCAGCGAGAGGGTCTTCTATTTCCTCCATACCCAGCTGGACGTTAGCCAGCTTTTGTTCCAAATCCAGACATCTTTCCTGAAGAGACTTCTTCATGCGTTCAGTTTCATCCAGCTTTTTCTGGGCTTCCTGCAAGTCTTTTACTAATGACCTCATTCGTGATTTCAATACTTCAACTTCATTGGGAGATTGATTGATTGTATTATTCAATCCCTCTACTGGAGCAGCTGTTTCAGCATTCTGTTGTTCAACATTGACGTGAATCAGCGTACTTTTGGCATCGAAGGTTTGCTCTGCTGCCATCTTCTCAGTCTGTGTTGCAACCTCAGCTATTCCAATAACTTTTGGGAGCTCCAAACCCCTCTCCTTTGAACATTTAGACTCATGTCCAAATTGTTCCCATTTCAGAGTCTTGTCCCTCAGCATATGAAGGAGTTGACCGACCGTTGACTCTTCTGACCTCATCCGTTTCCCAGTAGCTGCAGGGCTGCTTATAACCTTGCCCTGGGGCTCCTTTGCTGTTTCTACTTCGCCATCATCCGCAGCCTCCACCATTCGAATTTCCACAAATGAATCATCCGGTAATGCTGCACCCAACTTCAGTAGGAGCTCGGAATTCATGGCGACCAACTCAGCCTTTTCTGCCTGCAATCTGCTAACAAGCGCCTTCAGTTGCTGAACATCTTGCTCCACCAGATTAGAGCACGCACCTTCAGAAACCGAATCAGCTTTGATTCGTTTGGCCTCCTTGCGCAGACGGTTTGTGTGCTCCTGCTCCCTTTTCTCCCTCAGCTGTTCCTGTTGTCTTTCCAGATTCTCCCACTCTGTGTCAAAGAACGTTTTCATTGCTTTTATCTCTTGCTCGAGACGGCAACTCAATTGTTCTAATTGCTGTTGTAATTTGAAATGGAGTTGAGTTCGAGCCCGGTGTTCCTCAGACTTGTGCATGTCTGTAAACTGGACAGACTCAGAATTCTCTGCCAAACTATGTTGTTGTTGTTCAGTGGAATTCTGTTCTAAAACTTTGTTCTCCTTTGAAGCATCAGTATTTATGCACTCCTTTGTTTTTCCAACCTTAGTCAGCAAGTCCATTGTAGACTTGTCTTTCGCACCTGGGCTGGTCTTGTCGTCATCCGTTTCAGAGTCTGAGCTGATTGTCTTCACCGAGTTCTCACTCGTTATTGCTTTTAGGTAGTGCCATTCCATGTTTATTTCCCTGATCCACTCCCGTCCCAGAAGTGGTGGACCTCCCTCAGGTAGTACATATAAGTCCATTCCTTGGTGTTCTTTGCCCCTGTCTCTCACCTTGACTTGTATCTTTCCCATGGGGTATACTTTATGCCCCGTGTATTTCTGCAATACGATCTTGGTATCTCTCAAGGGTATATGTGAGAATAGCCGGTTGTAATCCCTTCGATTTATGACTGATAGGGCTCATCCTGTGTCCAATTCCATTTTCACTTGGACTCCGGCTACTTTTAGTGTGACCCAGATAGTTTGTAGGTCAGCTTCCTTACTCCCATTGTGAATTCTCAGACTACCCAGTTCCTGGCCGTTCGGGTCTGAATCCGAATTCTGTTCATCTGAACTCTTCTCAGCCACCTTGTGTACCTTGCTGTACTTTTCCTGCGGTGACTTTTTTCAGTTGTTGGTCTTCTTTCCTGACCGGCATACTTTAGCTATGTGACCAAGCTTGCCACATTTTCTACATTCCTGGTTTTTAAACCAGCATTGGTTCTGGTTGTGTGTTGTCTTCCCACAACGATAACATTTTGTTGTACCCGAAGTCATTTGATCCACGCTGAGTACTGCTGCCTTCAGCTGCATTTCCGCAGTGCCTCTCGCGGCTGCTTCATGTGATGCTGCAATAAGGACAGCCTTGTCAAGTGTAAGATCGTTCTCTTCGAGCAGTCGCTTTTGTGTTCCTTCCTTCGACAACCCGCACACGAACTTGTCTCTCAATGCCTCTGTCAGATTTTCCCCAAACTGGCAGTATTTCGCTAGTCTACGCAGTTCGACCAAGTATCCCGCGTTGCTTTCCTCTTTCCGTTGCGTTCTCGCATAAAATTTGAATCGTTCCGCCAACATCAGCGGTGTGGGGTTCAAATGATCCTTCAGGACAGCAACAATATCAGCGAAAGTCTGATCCGCCGGTTTAGCTGGTGATAGAAGATGCTTCAATAGCCCATATGTCTTCGCCCTCATTGCGTTTAATAAGGTGAGAGCTTTATCATCATCTGCTATTTTATTGGCCTCACAATATATCTCGATGCGTTCTACGTACGTGGCCCAATCTTCCACCTTGGAATCGAAGTTGTTGATGTTACCATGCTTAGGCATCTTCACTATCTTTTTGAGAAACCACAACGAATTTGTTCGTTACTTTTTTTTTCCAAAAATGGCGGTTTCCCGCGCTTGTCTTCTTCCCCGCCCACTTTCAAAATGGCGGTTTCCCGCTTCTGTCTTCTTCCCCGCCTACTGGCGGCTTCCCGCGTTTCTTCCCCTGGCGGGAGGGGTAAGCTTTCCTTCGGGCGACGACCGCTGGCTTTCGGAGTTCGCAGCCTGTGCGCCGGCTTCAGTGCGTTCCTTGTTCCCTTTTCTCGGCCGGCAACCGGCGCTGGGGATAACCCGTTGGCGGCGAACAGTTCCAGCCGCTGGGCGGAATCTCGCTCGGTCTCCCTCGCTCGGTCCCGTTCGCCTTCACTCGGGCTCTGTCTCTCCCTCAGCGGCTTCCAATCGCGCCTCCCAGCCCTCTCGCAGTCCGGTCCTTTCCTCCCCCGGCTGCAGCTGAGTTCTCCGTGGTTTTATTTATTTTTATATCTTCCCGCGCCTTACGATCCCGGTCGCAGCGCCTCGTGGCCTCGGTAGCTGCCCGGCCTTTTTCGCCAGTCGCGGTCTAGCTGTCTCACGACGCTGTTGCGTCTCCCAGCCCGCTTGTAGCCCGGTCTCTCACACCGGCTGCGTTCCCGCTTGTAGCCCGGTCTCTCACACCGGCTGCGTTCCCGCTTGTACCGTGGCTTCCGTGCCCTACGCTGCCCCAGTCTCAGCGCCTCTGGGCCCGACTTCTGTCCAGCTCCTTTCCCCCGACCGTGGTCGAGTTCACCGCCCTTATCCTCCGTTTCTTTTTATTTTCCCCCTACTCACAGTCAACGTGGCCGACTTGCTTCTCTTGGCTGATCGGCTCACTCCCCGCCGTGGCAGAAGGGACAATAACAGCCTGTTGCTGATGGAAGGCTTCGTGTCTGAATCCTTCCTTCTTCCTTGCTCTGCAGACTCGCGTCTTCTCTCAGCAGAACGACGAGGGCGGGTGCCTCTTCTCGACGCTCGTTAACTGCTTCGGGTGTGTCGCTGCCGCAGGGTAAGATCGAACCCGTCGCCACTGTAAAGTCTGTGGGTTATATGGTGAATTAATGCACAGACTACAAGAGTAACTTTAACAGGACTTTACTATTCGAAGGTCAGGGCGAATCTGCCCAATAAATCCTTACACAGCACTTATATACCGGTGTGGTCACTCCCGGTATTACAGTATACAGCAGCCAAGATAAAGTAGTGCAACACCTAAAATAGTTCTCTTAAAGGTGGACGGTTACATACAATAGTTCTCTTAAAGGTAGAACGGTTACATACACTACACCCTCCTCTCTCTCCTCCTTGAACCCCCTCCCCACCTCGCTCTCCTCCTTTAACACACTCCTTAAAACCCACCGCCTTGACCCAGCTTTCAGTTGCCCCTTCTAATATCTTCTTCTTTCGTTTGCCATCATTTTTTAGATTTTCCTCTGTAAAGTGCATTGGGATGTTTCACTACAATACAGACACTCTGTAAATGTGAATGTTTGTTCTTGCTCTTACTGCCACTGGGTAACTTTCATTGTACACAGTGTTGTGTATATGGTTTACAGCAGGTAACAAATCGAGCCAAATGATCCCTCGCCTTGTGGTAACTCAGCCCATGGAGAGATTAAAGGAGATGGCGACCTGGCCCTGATCACAAGGGAGCTCATTGTTCCACTCCTGGGAGCTACGGCCACACTGCTAGATACAGGGAGGGGGAGTCAACTTCTGTGAAAACTGCTGAAGGCAGTGACTGACTACTGAACCTGAACACATACCTGGGTCACATCCAAATCCAGAACATGATGTGGAGATGCCGGTGTTGGACTGGGGTGGACAAATGTAGGAAGTCACACAACACCAGATTATAGTCCAACAGCTTTATTTGAAATCGCAAGCTTTCGAAGCGCAACTCCTTCGTCAGATGAAGGAGCAGCACACTTCACCTGACGGAGGAGTAGCGCTCCGAAAGCTTGTGATTTCAAATAAAGCTGTTGGACTATAACCTGGTGTTGTGTGACTTCTTACACAAATCCATCCAGAACAGGCAGCCTTGTTCAACATGGGAGGGCAGGGCAAACTGCTTCAGGCTGGGAGGGAGGGAGGGGCAGGCATTTCTTGTAAACAAATGGAAAACATTGAGTTTGTGGTTCTAGGTATTTATTAACCAAAGTAATGGGCTGTTAACTGGAAGAATCTAAATAACTAGAGGGGAATTTACCAGTTAGCTGTGACTGGGTGAATCTGAATGAAACATTCTGTCAAATGCTAAATAAGCACATCAGGTAATAAATGAAGAGCTTGAAGCTGAAAGAATGTGAGTTGCTTGCTCAGTGGCACAGGATCACCACAGGACTGGATCACCACAGGACTGGATCACCACAGGACCACCACTGGACAGGATCACCACAGGACTGGATCACCACAGGATCACCACATGACTGGATCAGCACAGGATCACCACAGGACAGGATCACCACAGGATCATCACAGGACTGGATCACCACATGAACGGATCACCACTGGATCACCACCAGATTGGATCACCACAGGACTGGATCGTCACATGACAGGATAACCACAGGACTGGATCACAACCAGATCACCACATGATATGATCACCACATGACTGGATCACCAGAGGATTGCCACAGGACTGGATCACCACAGGGTCACCACAGGACAGGATCACAACAGGATCACCACATGACAGGATCATCACAGGACTGGATCACCACTGGATTATCACATGGCTGGATCACTACAGGACTGGATCACCACAGGACAGGATCACCACCAGATTACCACAGGACAGGATTGCCATAGGATCACCACAGGACTGGATCACCACAGGACAGAATCACCACTGGATCACCACAGGACTGGATCACCACCAGGTCACCACAGGACATGATCACCACCAGATCACCACAGGACTGGATCACCACAGGACAGGATCATTAAAGGGCTGGATCACCACCGGATCACCACAGGACAGGATCACCACAGGACAGGTCACCACGGGACTGGATCTCCACAGGACAGGATCACAACAGGACTGGATCAACGCAGGACAGGATCACCGCAGTCATAGAGTTATACAGCACAGAAAGAGGCCCTTCGGCCCATCATGTCCACACCGGCCATCAAGCCCTGTCTATTCTAATCCCATTTTCCAGCACTTGGTCCGTAGCCTTGTATGCTATGGCGTTTCAAGTGCTCATCTAAATGCTTTTTGAATGTGGTGAGGGTTCCTGCCTCTACCACCCTTTCAGGCAGTGAGTTCCAGATTCCAACCACCCTCTGGGTGAAAAAGTTTTTCCTCAAATCCCCTTTAAACCTCCTGCTCCTTATCTTGAAACAATGCCCCCTGGCTATTGACCCCTCTACTAAGGGGAAAAGTTCCTTTCTATCTACCCTATCTATGCCCCTCATAATTGTGTACACCTCAATCAGGTCCCGCCTCAGCTTTCTCTGCTCTAAGGAAAACAACCCCAGCCTGTCCAGTCTCTCTTCATAGCTGAAGCGCTCCAGCCCAGCTAACATCCTGGTGAATCTCCTCTGCACCCTCTCCAATGCAACCACATCCTTCCTATAGTATGGTGACCAGAACAGCACACAGTATTCCAGCTGTGGCCTAACTAGCATTTTGTACAGCTCCATCATAACCTCACTGCCCTTATATTCTATGCCTCGGCTAATGAAGGCAAGTATCCCATATGCCTTTTTAACCACCTTATCTACCTGTCCTGCTGCTTTCAGGGATCTATGTACATGCACACCAAGATCCCTCTGATCCTCTGTCTTTCCTAGGGTCCTACCATTCATTGTGTATTCCCTTGCCGTGTTAGTCCTTCCAAAATGCATCACCTCACACTTTTCAGGGTTAAATTCCATTTGCCACTGTTCTGCCCATCTGACCAACCCGTCTATATCGTCCTGTAGCTTCCCTCCTTGCTATTTACCACTCCACCAATTTTCGTGTCATCTGCGAACTTACTGATCATACCTCCTGCATTCATATCTAAATCATTAATGTACACTACAAACAGCAAAGGACCCAGCACCGATCCCTGCGGTATACCACTGGACACAGGCTTCCAGTCACAAAAACAACTTTCGACCATCACCCTCTGCTTCCTGCCACTAAGCCAATTTTGGATCCAATGTGCCAAATTGCCCTGGATCCCATGGGCCCTTACCTTCTTGACCAGTCTCCCATGTGGGACTTTGTCAAAAGCCTTACTGAAGTCCATGTAGACTACATCAACTGCACTACCCTCATCCACACACCTAGTCACCCCCTCGAAAAATTCAATCAAATTGGTTAGACATGATCTCCCCCTGACAAAGCCATGCTGACTTTCCTTGATTAATCCTTGTCTCTCCAAGTGGAGACTAATTCTGTCCCTCAGAATTTTTTCCAATAATTTCCCTACCACTGATGTTAGGCTCACTGGCCTGTAATTCCCTGGTTTATCCCTACTACCCTTCTTGAATAACGGTACTACATTAGCTGTCCTCCAGTCCTCTGGCACCTCCCTTGTGGCCAGAGAGGTTTAGAACATTTGTGTCAGAGCCTCTGCAATCTTCTCCCTTGCCTCACACAGCAGCCTGGGATACGTCTCTTCTCGGCTTGGGGATTTATCCAATTTTAAGCCCGCTAAAACTGCTAATAACTCCTCCCTCTCAATACTAATTTGTTCAAGTATATCACAATCCACCCTGCCTGATTTCTATGCCTACATCGTCCTTCTCCATAGTGAACACAGATGCAAAATATTCATTTAAAACCTCACCCACAGCTTCCGGCTCTACACACAGATTGACACTTTGGTCCCTAATGGGCCCTACTCTTTCCCTGGTTATCCTCTTGCCCTTAATATACTTATAAAACACCTTGGGATTTTCCTTTATAGTGCCCGCCAGTGTTTTTTCATGCCCCCTCTTTGCTCTCCTAATTTATTTTTTAAGTACCCCCCTGCACTTTTTATACTCTTCTAGGGCTTCCACTGTTTTTAGTTCTTTGTATCTCCCTTTTTTTCCTGATACATTCTTGTATACCCCTTGATATCCAGGGTTCCCTGGGCTTTTTGGTCCCACCCCTGACCTTTACGGGAACATGTTGGCGTTGTACTCAATCTATTTCCTTTCTGAAAGACTCCCACTGCTCTGATGTGGATTTCCCTACAAGTAGCTGATCCCAGTCCACTTTGGCCATTTCCTGACTTATCATATTAAAATCGGCCTTCCTGCAATTTGGAACCTTTATTTAGAACTTTTAGTTCACAGGACTGGATCACTACAGGATCACCACAGGACAGGATAACCACAGGACTGGATCACCACAGGACAGGGTCACCACAGGACTGGATCACCACAGGCTGTGTGGAGTTTGCACATTCTCCCCGTGTTTGCGTGGGTTTCCTCCGGGTGCTCCGGTTTCCTCCCACAGTCCAAAGATGTGCGGGGTTAGGTTGATTGGCTATGATAAATTGACCCTTAGTATTAGGGGGGGATTAAATACGTGGGGTTACGGGGATAGGGTGGGATATGTGTTGGTGTAGGGGTTACGGGGATCGGGTGGGATATGTGTCGGTGCAGGCTCGATGGGCCGAAATGGCCTCTATCTGCACTGTGGGGTTTCTGTGATTCTGTGATTCTGTGATAACCACAGGTTGATCACCACAGCATCACCACAGGGCAGGATCACCACTGGACTGGATTACCACAGCAATGGATCAACACAGGACAGGATCACCACAGGACTGGATTACCACAGGATCACCACATAACAGGATCACCACAGGACTGGATCACCACCAGAACACCACATGATATGATCACCACATGACTCGATCACCACAGGATCACCACAGGACTGGATCACCACAGGAAAGGATCACAACAGGATCACCACATGACAGGATCATCACAGGACTGGATCACCACTGGATCGTCACATGACCGGATCACTACAGGACTGGATCACCACAGGACAGGATCACCACTGGATTACCACAGGTTGATCACCACAGGATCACCACAGGACTGGATTACCACAGCAATGGATCAACACAGGAGAGGATCACCACAAGACTGGATTACCACAGGAATGAATCAACACAGGACAGGATCGCCACAGGACTGGATTACCACAGGATCACCACAGGACAGGATCACCACAGGAATGGATCACCACAGGACAGGATCACCACAGGACTGGATCACCACAGGATTACCACTGGGCAGTATCGCCACATGACTGGATCACCACAGGATCACCACGAGATGGGATTACCACAGGAATGGATCACCACAGGACAGGATCACTGCGTGACTGGATCACCACAGGATCACCAGAGGATCACCACAGAAACATATAAGACAGGAGCAGGAGTAGGCCATTCGGCCCCTCGCGCCTACTCCGCCATTTAATGTGATCATGGCTGATCATCCAAATTCAGTACCCAGTCCCTGCTTTCTCCCCATATCCCTTGCTCACTTTAGCCTTAAGAAATATATCTAACTCCTTCTTGAATATATTTAATGAATTGGCCTCAACTGCCTTTTGCGGTAGAGAATTCAACAGGTTCACCATTCTCTGGGTGAAGAAATTCCTCCTCATCTCTGTCCTAAATGGCTTACCCCGTATCCTCAGACTGTGACCCCTGGTTCTGGACTCCCCCGCCATCGGGAACATCCTTCCTGCATCTAGTCTGTCTAGTCCTATTAGAATTTTATAAGTTTCAATGAGATCCCCTCTCATTCTTCTAAACTCCAGTTAGTATAAGCCCAATCGACCCAATCTCTCCTCATACATCATTCCTGCCATCCCAGGTATCAGCCTGGTGAATCTTCGCTGAACTCCTTCCATGGCAAGAACATCCTTCCTCAGATAAGGCAACCAAAACTGCACACAATACTCAAGGTGTGGTCTCACCAAGGCCCTGTACAGCTGCAGCAAGACATCCTTGTTCCTGTACTCGAATCCTCTCGCTATGAAGGCCAACATACAATTTGCCTTCTTAACCGCCTGCTGCACCTGCATGCTTACCTTCAGCGATTGGTGCACAAGGGCACCCAGGTCTCGTTGCACTTCCCCTTCTCCCAATCTATTGCCATTCAGTTAATAATCTGCCTTCCTGTTTTTGCCACCAAAGTGGATAACCTCGCATTTATCCACATTATACTGCATCTGCCATGCATCTGCCCAATCACCCAACCTGTCGAAATCATACTGAAGTTTCTCGGCATCCTCCTCACAGCACACACGCCACCCAGATTTGTGTCGTCTGCAAACTTGGAGATATTACATCTAGTTCCCTCGTCTAGATCATTAATATATATTGTGAATAGCTGGGGTCCTAGCACTGATCCTGCGGTACCCCACTAGCCATTGCCTGCCACTCGGAAAAAGACCCGTTTATTCCAACTCTTTGCTTCCTGTCTGCCAACCAGTTCTCTATCCAAGTCAATACCTTGCCCCCAATCCCATGTGCTTTAACTTTACACGCTAATCTCTTATCCGGGACTTTATCGAAAGCCTACTGAAAGTCCAAATACACCACATCCACTGGTTCTCCCTTATCTATTTTACCAGTTACATCCTCAAAAAATTCCAGTAGACTAGTCAAGCACAATTTACCTTTTGTAAATCCATGTTGACTTTGCCCGATCCTGTCGCTCTTTTCCAAGTGCTCTGCTATTACATCTTTTATAATGGACTCTAGCATTTTCCCCATTACCGATGTCAGGCTTACCGGTCTATAATTCCCTGTTTTCTCTCTACCACCTTTTTTGAACATTAGCTACCCTCCAATCCATGGGTACTGTTCCAGAGTCTATTGAGTTCTGGAAGATGACCAGCAATGCATCTACTATTTCTAGGGCCACTTCCTTAAGTACCCTAGGATGTAGATTATCAGGCCCTGGGGATTTATCGGCCTTCAATCCCATCAATTTCCCTAACACCATTTCCCTAAAAATACTGATTTCATTCAGTTCCTCCCTCTCATTAGACCCGATATTCCCCGACATCCCTGGGAGGTTATTTGTGTCCTCCTTTGTGAAGACAGAACCAAAGTATGTATTTAACTGGCGACGTAATAAAACTCACTCCGCACTTGGTTTGAGCATAAAACAAGGCTTTAATCAACTTGTTTCAGAACATGGAGGTCTAGTTGTACTGCACTAGTTCCTTGTCTTACAAAATGTCCCTGGCAAGCTGGGGCCGACGCCCGAGTATTTATACTCCTTGGACGGCGCCACCAGCTGGCCGTCCAGCGTTATTTCACGAGTAGTTTCTTGATGAATGATGAGGTTTATAACATTCTTCCTGCCTAAAAGATTTGGAAGTCCGACGACTTCCTCTTAGTGGATCAGGCGGACCACGAATAGCCGCAGTCTTTTAGATTTTTGTTTATGGCTAGAAGGCACGTCTCCCCGGACCGTGTCCTGGTCCCTGGGTCACTTGATCCATATCGGTGGATCGACAGGGCCTGTGTTGCTCTAATCGACCCGAGGGAGGCTGGGGAGATTGTGACTCTGGGTGCGGGTCCCCACAGGCGCAGAACTGGCTTCATCCTGTTGGATAGCCGGGGATTGACCAACGTCCTGGCCTCGGGCTCCCCGAGTGTATCCGGTGGGGCAGCTGGCAGATCTCTCGATGCCCCAGGTAGGGCATCATCTTCGGGGGAGCACAGAGTGTCGGCATCATCCCCATGGGTCCCTCTATCGGTTGGGTCCATGGAACCGGCCAGACAGGGAGCCAGGTCCTGGAGCGAAACGGTGGACTCCCGGCCATCAGGGTACCGCATGTGCATGTACGTGGGGTTGACGTCCGTGAGTTCTACCTCGTCGACGAGAGGATCAGTTTTAGATGATCAGACAAATCTTCGGAGCAACACGGGGCCGGGAGCTGCCAACCATGATGGTAGAGATGCCCCATGGCTGGAGTGACGCTGGAAGCTGAAGAATCGCTTGTGAGGTGTGACATTGGTAGACATAGAAAGGAGAGACCTGACGGAATGCAACACATCAGGGAGCATAGTTTCCCACTGCTGGTCTGGTAGGTTGCGTGACCTCAGCGCAAGACGAAAAACATTCCAAATGATAGCGTTGTATCTCTCAACCTGTCCATTACCGATGGGATGGTACGGTGTCATTTTACTTGCGGTGATTCCCCGTTGGGAGAGATAACTTTTGAGTTCGCTTGACATGAAGGAGGGACCCCAATCAGAGTGGATGAAATTGGCTGTACCGCAAAGGGAAAAGACTTGATCAAGGCATATTGGGACAGGGGAAAGCAAAGGGAAAGCATGAATATTCATCCACCATAGTCAGTAAGTAGGCGTTTCGCGTTGAGGAGAGCAATGGCCTTTTAAAGTCAATGCTGAGTCGCTGCATAGGCTGCATAGCGTGTATGAGCGAGCCATCCGATGGACGGAAGAATTGCAGTTTTAATTCTGCACAAATTCTACAGGAGGAGCACATTCTTTTCACATCTTCCGCAGAAAATGGGAGATTTTTAGATCGCACAAAGTGCAACATACGGGTAACGCCAGGATGGCATAAGTCAGTATGAAGATCCGCCAGAGTCGAAGTTGACATAGAAGAGCAGAATGCCCGCATAAGGGTATCCAGGGCCACATTCTCTTTGCCGGATCGATAATGTATGGTGTATCCAAAGGCGGCCAATTCCATCCTCCAGAGTTGTATTTTGTTATTCTTGATCTTAGTGTGTTTCCGGTTATCCAGCATAAAGGCCACGGAGCGCTGATCAGTTATAAGTGTGAAATGGCGACGAGCGAGAAAATGACTCCATTTACATACCGCTTCGATGATGGCCGTAGCCTCCTTCTCGACAGGAGGAGAATGGAGCTCACTACCCTGCAAAGTTCTGGACAGAAATGCAACGGATCGACCACCTTGATTCAAGGTAGCAGAGATCGCCACATCCGATGCATCACAATCGACCACGAAAGGAAGATTTTCATCAATGGAATGAAGCGTGGCTTTTTCCAGTTGTCGCTTGAGGAGGTTGAAAGCTGAAATAGCCATTGCCTCCAATGGAAATGACCTTGCGTGAAGCAGGGGCTGGATCTTGTCAGAGAAGTGGGGTATCCATTTCGCATAATAGGTGAACATGCCGAGTGCCCGACGAAGAGAGCCGAGATTCGTAGGGGGTGGGGGAGCTCCTGAAGCGGACGAAGCCACTCCGGGTCCAGTTTGATGACACCGTTGCCCACCCAGTAGCCAAGGATATTGACTGATGATACTGATTTCACAGATTTGGACTCATTTAAGGGTAAGTTGCAATGACGGAGAACGTCAAAAAATTTCTGGAAGTTGGCATCATGCTCCTTCTGGTCATGACCAGCAATGGTGATATTATCCAGATATGGAAAAGTGTCCGTTAAGTTCTCCTGTTTGACTAGGCTAGCCATTGCCCGTTGAAAGATTGCCACCCCATTGGTGACCCTAAATGGAAGGCGACAAAACTGGTAAAGCCGACCATTGGCCTCAAAGGCCGTATACTTCTTGTCAGAGTCCTTTAACGGCACTTGATGATATGCGCTCTTTAAATCAAAAGTTGAAAATACCTTGTAGTTAGCAAGGCTATTGACCATGTCATCGATGCGTGGTAGTGGGTAGGCATCCAGGTCGGTATACTGGTTAATAGCTTGCGAGTAATCGATGCAAAGACGTTTCTTGTGTTGCTTCAGAGGATTTTTAACAATGACGACTTGGCTCAATGATACCGTCAGCTAGAAGGCGAGAGATTTCTGTCTCGATAAAGGATCGATCATCTTGGCTGAAACGTCGTGATTTAATGACTATGGGCTTACATCGGGGGGAAAGGTTGGCAAACAAGGAGGGCTCATCGAGCAAAGCCGCCGAAAGCGCACAAAACGGTACTTTAGAAATAGTAAGCTCTGGCTTTGACCCTCCAAACTCGAAAGTGAGTCTTTTGTGTTGCTTCTGGAAATCCTGTCCCAGGAGCACATCATTGCATAGGTTCTTGAGCACTCCGAGCCGGGTGGAGAAATAAGTGCAGCCATTGAGAATAAGGTCAACAAGACAAAAGTCGGAAGAATTGGTGGTCAGTGTCGTCAGAGCCATTGCAATTTCCCTGTCCGAGGGGTAAATACGCAGTTTTAACTTACTGACAGCCTGCTCACTAATGAATCTGTCAGAGCTGCATGAGTCGATTAGTGCATTCAAAATGTGTCCATTTACCGAAACCTTTGTGGCTGCATGGGACAGACTTTGGGGAAAAACAGCTGTGATGGGAGGAGGGGCAGTTTTACCCTTGACAGCTGTAACCTTAGTAGTGGTTCTTGAGGGAGGAACAGCTTTATAGATTGCAGCTGTAACCTTAGTAGTGGCTCTTGGGGAAGGAGCGGTTTTATAGATGTTAGCGGCAAAACTAACAGAAGCTCTCAACTGATATACCTTAGAAAAGTGGCCTTTCTTACTAACAGTGGCTCTTGACTGGCATACCTTAGAAAAGTGACCTTTCTTGCTGCAATGATTGCAGGTCACGTTATGAGCAGGACAAAATTTCCTATAATGGAATGCACCTCCACAGAAGAAACACTTCCTTCCAGATTGCCAAGATGCCGCTAGGGCGGGGTCATCATCAGTGTAGGTTTCTAGGGTAGGGTTGTCATCAGCCAGGTTGGAGTCGTCATCCGTGAGGGCTTCCGCCCGAGGCCTATCGAACGAGTCACTAAAAATGATAGCAGCAGCCCGTGCATGTGGTGAAAGATAGGTGTCTGCATTCCTCTTTGCTAAGTCCAGAGAACATGCCTGGTAATAGACAGCCTGTAACTTGAGGGTTTTATTCTCCAACAGACGCTGACGTATGAAGGGAGATGCAATCCCATTAATAAAGGAATCATGAATTAACTCCTCCTGGTGCTGCTCAGCTTTAACAGCTTTAAGATTACAATCCTTGCTGAGCCTGCGAAGTTTCTGAAGGAATTCGTCAAGTGATTCCCCGGGTTGTTGTCGAGTTGTGGCCAATAGATGCCGAGCAAAAATTTCATTTGGGGACTTGACATATAGCTGCTGTAGTATTTGGATAGCGGCGTCATAGTCTACACATTCTTCGATATAATCAAACACATGAGGGGATACATAATTAGCAAGCATTCGTAACTTGTTAGGAACATTCTCACCACACTGCTCAAGGAAGTTGCTAAAGGTACAATACCAGTGTTTCCATACCTTACCGGCTGTAAGTGAATTCGGGTCCAGGTCGAGACGGGCGGGTCTGAGTAGTTTCTCCATGATGGATCGATTACTTGTCTGAGTTCCCTTCTATGGTTCGAGTCATAGCTGGCTGTTCCCGAATCACCCAAAGCATGGAGTCGATATCAAGTAATAAAACTCACTACGCACTTGGTTTGAGCATAAAGCAAGGCTTTAATCAACTTGTTTCAGAACATGGAGGTCTAGTTGTACTTCACTAGTTCATTGTCTTACACAATGCCCCTGGAAAGCTGGGGCCGATGCCCGAGTATTTATACTCCTTGGACGGCGCCACCAGCTGGCCGTCCAGCATTATTTCACGAGTAATTTCTTGATGAATGATGAGTTTTATAACTGGTCCGCCATTTCTTTGTTCCCCATTATAAATTCCCCTGATTCTGACTGCAAGGGACCTACGCTTGACTTCACCAATCTTTTTCTCTTCACTTATCTATAGAAGCTCTTACAGTCAGTTTTTATGTTCCCTGGAAGCTTACTCTCATACTCTATTTCCCCCTTCTTAATTAATCCCTTTGTCCTCCTTTGCTGTATCCTAAACGGCTCCCGATCCTCAGGTTTGCTGCTTTTTCTGGCCAATTTATATGTCCTCTCCTTGGATCTTATGCTATCCCTAATTTCCCTTGTTAGCTACAGTTGAGTCACCTTCTTTGTTTTATTTTTATGCCAAACAGGGATGAACAAATTCTGTAGTTCATCCATGTGATCTTTAAATGTTTGCCATTGCCTATCCACCATCAACCCTTTAAGCAACGTTCCCCAATCCATCCTAGCCAACTCATGCCTCATACCATCGTAGTTTCCTTTATTTAAATTCAGGACCCTAGTCTCTGAGTCAACTAATTCACTCTCCATCTTAATGAAGAATTCTATCATATTATGATCGCTCCACCCCAAGGGGCCTCGCACAACAAGATTGCTAATTAATCCTTTCTCATTACATAATACCCAGTCTAAGATGGCCTGATCTCTAGTTGGTTCCTCAACATATTTGTCCAGGAAATCATCTTGTATACACTCCAGGAATTCCTCCTCCACAGTATTGTTACTAATTTGGTTAGCCCAATCTATATGTAGATTAAAGTCACCCATGATAACTGCTGTGCCCTTATTGCACGCATCTCTAATTTCCC
This sequence comes from Somniosus microcephalus, assembly GCF_052327205.1. Taxonomy (NCBI): domain Eukaryota; kingdom Metazoa; phylum Chordata; class Chondrichthyes; order Squaliformes; family Somniosidae; genus Somniosus; species Somniosus microcephalus. Next base: position 78,756,045 of record NC_140999.1, on the reverse strand, counting down.
ATTTAATGCCACCCCCAACCTCAGAATTACTGTTTGGGGGTCTGTATACAACTCCCACTAACGTTTTCTGCCCCTTGGTATTTCTCAGCTCTACCCACACAGATTCCACATCATCAGAGCTAATATCCTTCCTTACTATTGTGTTAATCGCCTCTTTAACTAGCAATGCTACCCCACCTCCTTTTCCTTTTCGCTTGTCTTTCCTGAATACTGAATATCCCTGGATGTTTAATTCCCAGCCTTGGTCACCCTGGTACCATATCTCCATAATCCCAATTATACAGGGCAGGATCACCACAGGACAGGATCACCACAGGATCTCCACAGGACAGGATCACCACAGGATCTCCACAGGATCACCACAGGACAGGATCAACACAAAATCACCACAGTACAGGATCACCACAGGAATGGATCACCACAGGACAGTGTAGTGTATGTACCTTTAAGAGAGAACTACTTTTACAGCTCCCGTATACTGTAGTCCTGGCAGTGACCACACCTGTATATAAGCCTTGAGCATGCCTCTGTACCCCAGTCTTGAGACTACCCTACTCCAGTAAATACCTGTTGATTGTTAAGTTACAGCATCCGTGTGGTTATTAAAAAAACATCATACTCTCAGAATCACGGATCTAACAGTGGCGACGAGTGTCGATTCAAATCTACCTGCAACTCTGCATTTCCCTTCGAGGATTCGCTCCGGGAGGGCGGTGGAAGAAAGTCGAGGCCAAAAATACAGGCGTCGACCACGAGCAACTGCCCAGTCGTCCAGCAGAAAGTGAACATCGCAGGGGAGGCTGTGGAGAGCCGGGTTTGGTTCCCCAGCCACGACGAGCAGCAATAGACTGACGATAGGTACAGTGCAGACCCTTCCCGGACAGCCGCGGCTGGAGCCGACCGACGGTGGAGAGAAAGCCAAGCAGCGTCGATGGTTTAAGACAGAGGGTGAAGCGCACAGGGCGCAGCCGGGGGTTGAAAACCGAGCGGCGTCAAGGAAAAACAAAACAGAGAGAGAGAGGGTAAAGCAACAGCCGGGTTCAGGACCGAGCGGCGGAAACGGGAAAGGCGCACAAAAAAAAAAAGAATGCGCAGAGCACAGCCAGGGCTCAAGGGCTGAACAGTGTCCGCGGGGAGAAGAAGGGAGAGTGCGGGAGATGCCATTGAGCCGCGGAGAAGAAGGAAGAGTGTGGGAGACGCCATTTTTAGAAGCCGCAGCAGAGAAGAAGGGCGAGCGCGGGAAGGAAGGAAAGCGTGGGAGATGCCATTTTGTGCCAGCGGAGAAGAAGGGGAAGCGCGGGAGACGCCATTTTTGACAGTTAAATCTCACCCAGGGATGCCGAAGAGTGGCAGTATCTCTATGTTCGACAATGAAGTCGAAGATTGGGAGACATATGTGGAATGTATTGAGGTGTACTGCAGGGCGAATGAAGTGCCAGATGCTAGGAAAGCACTGGTTCTTAAAAATTCCATGGGTGCAAAAACTTATGGGTTACTGCGAAACCTAATAACCCCAGAGAAGCCGGTGAACAAGAATTTCGAAAGCATAGTAGAAATCCTACAGGACCACTTAAACCCCACACCGCTGCTGATAGCAGAACGATTTAAGTTCCATAAAAGGAACCAACACAAAGACGAAAGCAATGCTGAGTGGCTAACGGAACTGCGCAAGCTATCGAAATACTGCCAGTTTGGAGCGGGACTAGCAGATACGTCAAGGGACAAGTTTGTGTGTGGGCTGCAAAGTGAAGGAACCCAGAAACGGCTTCTATCAGAAAAGGATCTTACGCTGGACAAGGCTTTCAGTATGGCAGTATCACATGAAGCAGCCGCAAGGGGCGCTGCAGAGATACAACGGAGACCGCAAGAATAAGGCACCAATGAAATGACCTATGGAACAGGGAAGTGCTATCGCTGCGGCAGAACAACACATGACCAGAAAGATTGCTGGTTCAAGGACCAAGTGTGCAGACAGTGTGGAAAAGCAGGACACATAGCAAGAGTCTGCAGGTCTGGGAAGAAAACTAACAGTAAGAAATCTCCACAGGAGAAGCACAAAAAGGTACACCAGGTGATGGACAGTAGTTCAGACGAACAGAAAAGTGACACAGACTCCGGAAGCAAGGAGCTGGGTTGTCTGAAACGACATAAGGTAACCAAAATGGAGGATCACCAGACTATCTGGGTTACACTCAAGATAGACGGAGTCCAAGTGAAAATGGAATTGGACACAGGATCAGCCCTAACAGTCATAAACCAAAGGGACTACAAGCGGCTATTTTCACATATACTCTTGCAAGCTACAGAGATTGTCTTGAAGACGTACACGGGGCAAAAAGTCTACCCCAAAGGAAAAATAAGGGTGAAAGTGATATATAAAGGCCAGGAAATACCTAAAATGGATATATATGTTTTGCCAGATGGAGGACCACCACTGCTAGGACGTGAATGGATCCGGAAGATACAATTAGATTGGCATTCCATACAGGCACTGAAGGTTGAGGCCAAAAAGGATGACGACGTCACACCTGGACGACTGTCAAAAATGCTAACTGATGCAAAAGAAGTGTTCCAGGAGGGACTCGGAACACTAAAAGGCATAACAGCAATGATTAAAATAGAGGGAAATGCAAGCCCAAAGTTTCTTAAGGCCAGACCAGTGCCTTATGCGATCAGACCAGCTGTCGAAGCAGAGCTGGAAGGGTTGGAACGTTCAGGAGTACTGTCCAAATTAGACTGGAGCGAGTGGGCTACACCCATCGTTCCCGTAATGAAGAGGTCGTTGAGTAATACGCCTGGGGAACCAAAGAAGGTCCGCATCTGTGGGGATTTTAAGGTGACAGTCAATCCAGTCCTTCACACGGTACAATATCCGCTTCCACGAATTGAGGATATTTTCGCCTCGCTATCTGGAGGTAAACGCTTCACCAAAATTGATCTAGCCCAAGCGTACTTGCAAATGGAGGTAGAAGAAGCCTGGAGTCCATCATTAAGGATGAAATAGCGGAGCACTTAGCAAATGGGGACAGGATAGGACAGAGTCAACATAGATTTACAAATCGTGCTTGACTAATCTATTGGAATTTTTTGAGGGAGTAACTGGTAGAATAGATGGGGGAGAGCCAGTAGATGTGGTGTACCTGGACTTCCAAAAGGCCTTCGATAAGGTCCCACATAAAAGATTAGCATGGAAAATTGAGGCTCATGGGATAAAGGGGAAAGTTTTGGCGTGGATAGGGAACTGGCTGTCAGATAGAAAACAGAGAGTTGGAATAAACGGCTCATTTTCTGAATGGCAGGCAGTAACAAGTGGGGTACCACAGGGATCTGTCCTGGGCCCCCAGCTGTTCACAATTTACATTAATGACCTGGATCAGGGAGTCGGATGCAGCATTTCCAAATTTGCAGACGACACTAAACTAGGAGGTGGGGTGGGCTCAGAGGAAGAGACCAGGAAGCTCCAGAGCGATTTGGACAGACTGGGCGATTGGGCGGATAAATGGCAGATGCACTATAATGTGGACAAGTGCGAAGTTATCCACCTTGGGTGCAGGAACGGGAGGGCAAATTATTATTTAAATGGCAATAGATTGGGAGAGGGGGAAGTACAGAGAGACCTGGGTGTTCTTGTACACCAGTCACTGAAGGCGAGCATGCAGGTGCAACAGGCGGTCAAGAAGGCAAACGGTATGCTGGCCTTCATAGCAAAAGGGTTAGAATACAGGAACAGGGATACCTTGCTGCAGCTGTACAGGGCACTGGTGAGACCACACCTCGAGTACTGTGTACAGTTTTGGTCGCCTCATCTGAGGAAGGATGTTCTTGCCATGGAGGGGGTGCAGCGGCGATTCACCAGGCTGATACCAGGAATGGCGGGAATGACCTATGAGGAGAGACTATGTAGTTTAGGGATGTACACACTGGAGTTTAGAAGATTGAGAGGGGACCTCATAGAAGTGTATAAAATTCTGACAGGTCTAGACAGACTGGATGCAGAAGGAATGTTTCCCTTGGCGGGTGAGAACAGAACTAGAGGACATAATTTAAGGATAAGGGCTAAACCATTTAGGACAGAGATGAGGGGGAATTTCTTCACTCAGAGAGTGGTGAACCTGTGGAACTCATTGCCACAGAGGGCAGTGTACGCCAGCTCATTAAATATATTTAAGAGGGAATTAGATATATTTCTACGGGCAAAAGGGGTTAAGGGTTACGGAGAGAAGGCGGGGACGGGATACTGAATTAAAGGATCAGCCATGATCTCATCGAATGGCGGAGCAGGCACGAAGGGCCGAATGGCCTACTCCTGCTCCTATCTTCTATGTATCTATGTATCTATATGAAACAATACCTTATGATTAACACTCAAAAAGATCTTTATCAATACAACCGGCTGGTGTTCGGGGTAGCATCGGCTCCAGCTATTTGGCAAAGGGCGATGGATCAAGTCCTGCAAGGGATTCCAGGGACCCAGTGTTATTTGAACGACATTCTGGTCACGGGCGAAAATAACAGTGATCACCTCGCCAACTTGGAGAAGGTGCTCACCAGATTAAAGGAATATGGGCTACGAGCTAATCGCCACAAGTGCGAGTTTTTCCAGAAGCAGATCTCATATTGTGGCCACGTCATCGATGAAGATGGGTTACATAAGTCCCCTGAAAAGATTGAGGCAGTAGTCAAGGCTCCAGCACCGGAAAATGTGTCACAACTGAGGTCGTTCCTCGGGCTGGTAAACTACTACCATAAGTTCTTACCAAATTTGTCCACGGTATTACACCCACTGAACACCCTACTGCAAACAGGGGTACCATGGAAGTGGAATGACGAACGTAGACGAGCTTTCCAGAAGTGTAAAGAATTGATCACATCAAAAGAGGTGTTGGCCCATTTCAACCCAGCACTACCAATTTGTTTGGCATGTGATGCATCACCCTATGGTATTGGAGCGGTGCTGTCGCACAAATGCCCAGACGGGTTGGAGAGGCCAGTAGCCTTTGCGTCTCAGTCACTAACCTCAGCCGAGCGCAACTATGCCCAGATTGACAGGGAGGCCCTCAGCCTAGTATGGGGAGTAAAAAAATTCAACCACTATCTGCATGGTCAGAAGTTCACCTTGCTGACTGACCACCAACCACTTGTCTCCATCTTCAGTCCTAAGAAGGGCGTTCCAGTGATGACGGCACAACGGTTACAAAGATGGTCCCTGTTTCTAGGGGTGAATCAATATGAAATAGAATATAAAGGCACGAAACAGCATGGAAACGCTGATGGGCTATCGCGCCTGCCATTGCCTACTGTGGAGGAAGCACCAGCAGTGGACCCTATCGAGATATTTTATTAATCAATAATTGAATGATTGCCAGTAACGAACGCGGATATAGAGAAGGAGACCCGCAATGATCCGATGCTGTCTCGGGTATATGATTTGACGGTGAGGGGATGGCCAACACATGGCGACTCACTGTTGCCAGCATTCTCATCCAGAAGAGAACAGCTGTCAGTATGCCAGGGGACAGTGATGTGTGGATCCAGAGTGGTGATCCCACCCAAGTTAAGGGAGAGAGTGCTAAATGAGCTACATGAAGGTCATCTGGGGGGAGTGAAAATGAAAAGCCTTGCTAGGGCTTATGTGTGGTGGCCGGGAATCGATCAACAAATCGAAGACCTAACCAAGAGCTGCTCAGGATGCCAGAAGGTCCAAAATGCACCACCACATGCCCCTCTACACCCATGGGAGTGGCCCTCCTCTCCATGGCAACGGGCGCATATTGATTTTGCTGGTCCATTCATGGACTCAATGTTCTTAATAGCAGTGGATGCTCATTCGAAGTGGCGTGAGGTGATAAAAATGGCCTCAACCACTACAGAGAAAACGATTGCAGTCCTACGGACCATATTTGCCAGAAACGGCTTGCCAGAGCAGATTTGCTCTGATAATGGACCACAGTTCGTGCCCGAAGAGTTTTGAAAATTTATGAGAAGGAATGGGGTAAGGCATTACACATCCGCCCCGTATCATCCAGCCACAAATGGATTGGCTGAGAGGTTCGTACAAACCTTTAAGAAGGCGATAAAGGCCATGTGCGACGATGAAATTCCACTACAGCATAAGGTGGACAATTTCTTATTAGCCTACCGAAACACGACACATGCAGTTACCAACCAGACCCCGGCCATGATGTTCTTTAACCGAAGGTTGCGATCTCATCTGGACTTGCTTAGACCAAATGTGCGAAGAAATGTTGAGGATAAACAATTCCAGCACATCAATGAGAAGCCAACAAGGAGCTTCAATTTAGGACAACCAGTCTTGGCCCGTGGCTACTGAACAGAGAAATGGCAACCCGGAACGATATGCACACAGCAGGGGCCATTAATGTACACAGTGGATGTCGGGGAGAACATTGTGAGATGCCACGTTGATCCGATCTTACCGTCACAGGAACGAGTCAACCCCATGTCTTGCGTGCCTGGGGATGAACCCGACATACCGGTAGCATCTACCTGCGAACCAGTAGCAGTGGAACCCGATGAACTAACCGATGAAAAGCGGCCAGAATTGCCTCCGCACCAAGAACAAGAACCTCAGGAAAGGTGCTATCCCGAAAGGATCAGGAAGCCGCCCCAAAGACTGAATCTATAAATGGACTATTGTTGTTTAATGTACATGTTAAAGTGTTAATTGTTATTTGAATATTATGGGTACTACTAATCTAAAAGGGGAGGAATTGTAGTGTATGTACCTTTAAGAGAGAACTACTTTTACAGCTCCTGTATACTGTAGTACCGGCAGTGACCACACCTGTATATAAGCCTTGAGCATGCCTCTGTACCCCAGTCTTGAGACTACCCTACTCCAGTAAATACCTGTTGATTGTTAAGTTACAGCATCCGTGTGGTTATTAAAAGAACATCATACTCTCAGAATCACGGATCTAACAGACAGGATCACCAGAGGATCACCACATGATCACCACAAGATCTCCACAGGATCATCACAGGATCACCAGAGGAATGGATCACCACAGGACAGAATCAACACAAGATCACCACAGGACAAGATCACCACAGGATCACCAGAGGGTCACTAGAGAGTCACCACATGATCTCCAGAGGATCACCATAGAATCACCACAGGATCTCCACAGGATCACCACAGGACAGGATCACCACTGGATCACCAGAAGATCACCAGAGAATCACTAGAGGATCACCACAGGATCACCACAAGATCACCAGAGGATCACTAGAGGATCACCATAGGATCACCAGAGGATTACCACCAGATCACCAGAGGATCACCACAGGGTCACCAGAGGATCTCCACAGGATCACCAGAGGACCTGAGCGGCGGCAGTAACGGAGGAGGCGGAGCCTCTGACATTTCAACAACAAAAACCGAGGAGTGATGTCACAGGACTGCAGTTGGTGATTGGTTGGTGCGTATTAAGGTTTTTTTCTCTCTAAGCTTGGACAGTGGTTTAAACTAGGAGCGGGAAATATAACATACCTTATTAAATTTATAACTTAACTTGTTAAACTAATTAATATAACTATAAATAGTCATTGAATAAAGACTTTAACTAATTAAATAAATTAAACAAGGCTAGTCTAAGTCATAGCAGTGCAGGTTGTGTGTCTGGACTGCAGTATGTGGGAGTTTGTGGACGGCGACACTGTCCCGAGTAAAGACGTCTGCAGTAGATATCTCCATCTCGAATCTCTCCGGCTCAGAGTCATTGAGCTGCAGTGCAAGTTGGAGACACTCCAACACATAAGGGAGGGGGAGGAGTATCTGGACAGTTTGCTCCAGCCCTCGGTCACACCTCGTAGAGAGGTGCAGGATCAGAACTTGGTGTGACCGATAGTAGGCAGAGTAAGAGGAACCCAGGTGAGAAAGGGAACGAGGATCCACAGAAACTGATCCTTTCCAACAGGTACAATATACTTGCTACCTGTGAGGATAAGGATAGAGACTGTCGGAAGGACAGCCAGAATATGGACCATGGCACTTTGGAGCAGGAGGCTGTCCTAAGAGGGAAGGAGGAGGAGGAGAGGAAGTGTAATGTGGTAGTTGAATCTTCATAGAATCATAGAAATTTACAGCACGGAAGGAAGCCATTTCGGCCCATCGTGTCCGCGCCGGTCGACAAAGAGCTATCCAGCCTAATCCCACTTTCCAGCTCTTGGTCCGTAGCCCTGTAGGTTACGGCACTTCAAGTGCACGTCCAAGTTCTTTTTGAATCTGGTGAGAGATTCTGCCTCTACCACACTTTCAGGCAGTGAGTTCCAGACCCCCTCCATCCACTGGGTGAAATAATATCCCCTCAAATCCCCTCTAAACCTCCTACCAATTACTTTAAATCTATGCCCCCTAGTTGTTGCCCCCTCTGCCAAGGGAAACAGTTCCTTCCTATCCACTCTATCTAGGCCCCTCATAATTTGATACACCTCAATCAAGTCTCCACTCAGCCTCCTCTGTTCCAAAGAAAACAACCCCAGCCTCTCCAGTCTTTCTTCATAGCTAAAATTCTTCAGCCCAGGCAACATCCTCGTAAATCTCCTCTGTACCCTCTCTAGTGCAATCACATCCTTCCTGTAATGTGGTGACTAGAACTGCACACAGTACTCCAGCTGAGGCTATTTATTGTGTATTCCCTTGCCTTGTTTGCCCTCCCCAAATGCATTACCTCACACTTCTCCGGATTGAATTCCATTTGCCATTGTTCTGCACACCTGACCAGTCCATTGATATCTTCCTGCAGTCTGCAGCTTTCTTCTTCATTATCCACAGCACGGCCAAATTTTTGTATCATCCGAAAACTTCTTAAATCATACCCCCTACATTCATATCTAAATCATTGATATATATCACAAAAAGCATGGGACCCAGTACTGAGCCCTGCGGAAACCCATTGGAAACAGCCTTCCAGTCGCAAAAACACCATTCGACCATAACCCTTTGCTTGAAGGGGATTCTATAATTAGGGGGACAGATAGCATCCTTTGTAAGCAAGATTGAGAGTCCCACATGGTATGTTGCCTACCTGGTGCCAGAGTAAAGAACATCTCGAACCGACTTGAAAGGATATTGGGGGAGTGGGGGGGTGGAGGGGCGGGGGGGAGGATCCAGTCGTTGTGGTCCATGTTGGGGCCAACAACAAAGGGAAGAGTAGGCAAGAGGTCCTGTTTGGGGAGTACCAGGAACTAGGAGCTAAATTAAAGAACAGGACCTCAAGGGTTTATAATCTCTGGATTATTACCTGAGCCACATGCAAATTGGTGTAGAGATAAGCTGATTAGGGAAGTGAACACGTGGCTAAAGAAGTGGTGTGGGAAAGTGGGGTTCCATTTCATGGGGCACTGGCACCAGTATTGGGACAGGAAGAAACTGTACTGTTGGGACGGGCTCCACCTGAACCGATCTGGGACCAGGGTCCGAGCGGGAAGGATAAATAGGGCAGTCACAAGGACTTTAAGCTTGTAAAAAGGGGGAGGGCTCAGGGGGAAACTGCAGAACAAATAGTTCAAAAACAAACGAAAGGGAAAAGAGTAGAGTAGCAGTCAGAAATTGTGCTTTAGGCACTACAGGTAAATGGTAAACTAAAAGATGTAGGGGGAAAAATTCGGTTGCTTTGCGCCTCCCAAAGCAACTAACGCCCAGGCACGGCGATGTTTGCGCCGCTCACGAAATTGACCAGACATTTTGCGGCGGTGCTAAACACTATCACCACGATCTCCTGCACCCGCAGATTGTGACGTCAGTCAAGCGTGCAATGCCCCAGTAGCGTCCCGGACCGGATATTGATTGGCGCCCCCTGCCTTGCTGCCTGCCGCTAGCAATGACAGGTTAAGGGGAGCGTTTTGCAGTCGGGAAGGGACTGGGGGAGTGCTATTTAAAGGCGACCGCTTCCTGCCTTTTTTGGTCGGCGACATTTTTGCACCACGCATTCTGAGAGAGCAAGAGAGACTTCTGGAGAGATTCAACGCTGTGTGAAGGAGTTTTGGGTACTGAGCAGCACTTTGCAGGTTCATTTTGATTTGACCTTCCTTGCATCGATTTAGAAGAGACTTTTGGGGCTGCACTCTAAGCTCTTTCCCTGGGCCTCTCCATTGTTCTTTCCAGCAGATTTGATGTACAGGTCTCTCCAGGCCGAGATTCAAGGCTGCAATGAGCAGGGTGTGGATGGAGAGCAAGATCGACCCTCCCCTTTAAGAACTGGCCGGCACCATTGTGGCTGTGTTCCATTGCTGACTGACATCACATGAGCTTCGCCAGCGCTCTGAGGTAGCGCCTCGGTCCTCGGCCTTTGTGCCTTAAGAGAGGTGTGTAGCGCCTGATTTAGTGCTCCAATCATCTCCAGGGGCGATAGAAGCCAAGTTTGAAGTCGGAGGTGATAATTAGCACCAGGCGCTAAACTTTGCACCCGGCAGATAATTGCACCCCAAACGGGGCGATACCGAATTCCTCCCCCGTAAATTGACCAGTAAAGCGAAACAATAATCAAGGAAAAAATTAATGGGCACTTGGAGAGGTTTAAGCTAATTAAGGAGAGCCAACACGGGTTTGTAAAAGGCAGATCGTGTTTCACTAATCTATTGAATTTTTTGATAAAGTAACAGGAAGGATTGATGAAGGGAATGCAATGGATGTTGTCTACATGGATTTTTGGAAGGCATTTGACAAAGTACCACATTGAAGGCTGGTTAACAAAATTGAGGCTCATGGAATAGGTGGGTCAGTAGCAGCTTGGATAAGGAATTGGCTTAAGGACAGAAAACAGCGAGTTGTGGTAAATGGCTGTTTTACAGACTGGAGGATGGTAGACAGTGGTGTTCCCCAAGGGTCTGTGCTGGGGCCACTGCTTTTTTTGATATATATATAAATGACCTGGATATTGGAATACAGAGTAGAATTTCTAAAATAGCCAATGACACCAAACTTGGGGGTGTGGCAAACAGTGATAATGATACTAATCGACTGCAACAGGACATACAAAGGCTAGCAGAATGGGCAGACAAGTGACAGATGGAATTTAATACAGAGAAGTGTGAGGTGATGTATTTTGGCAGAAAGAACAGGGAGAGGCAATATACACTTAATGGCACAGTTTTAAAGAGTGTGCAGGGACAGAGGGTCCTGGGAGATAATGTGCATCGGTCCCTGAAGGTGGCGGGACATATTGAGAGAGTGGTTAGCAAAGCATATGGGATCTTGGGCTTCATAAATAGAGGTATTGAGTACAAAAGTAGAGAAGTTATGCTGAACCTTTATAAAGCGCTGGTTAGGCCACAACTGGAGTATTGCGTCCAGTTCTGGTCACCACACTTCAGGAAGGATGTGAAGGCCCTTGAGAGGGTGCAGAGGAGGTTTACCAGAATGGTTCTGGGGATGGGGATCTTAGCTACAAGGACAGGTTGGGGAAGCTAGATTTGTTTTCGTTAGAGCAAAGGAGGTTGGAGGGTGATTTGATAGAGGTGTACAAGATTATGACGGGTTTGGTAGGCTAGACGGGAAAAGGCTGTTCCCACTAGTTAATGGTACAAGGACTAGGGGACACAGATTTAAGGTTTTGGGAAGGAGATACAGGGGGATGTGAGGGAAAACTTTTTTATGCAGTGAATGGCGAGGACCTGGAACTCGCTGCCGATGGAAGTGGTGGAAGCGGAGACACTCAATGGGGCGATTTTGCCAGCACTGGGGAGGCGGGTTTGGAGAAGGGACTCCTGGGAAAATGGCAGAATCTGGGGGCAGGTACCCATCCCGCCCCCAACCTGCCTCCGTGCCATCTTCCCAGGAGGCGGGTAGCTGACCCACGCCGGGTCCCGTCTCCTGGAGGCGGGAAGGGGATTACAGCCACTTAACTGCTTGTTAACAGGCAGTTAAGAGGGTTATCCCCATTTTTCCACCAGAAGCGCGGGCTTCCCGACGTCAGGAAACCCCGCCAGGGTCACCGAGGTGAGCAGTGGGTCTGCGGGGGTCGGAGGGGTGCAAAAGTGCGCTGTGAAGGTGAGTGATGGGTGCAAGTGTGGAGAGGTAAGTACGTGAGGTGAGTGAAAAGTGTTAGAAAAAGTTTACTTACCTTTGTTTCTTCCTGCAGGCTTCAATCGTTGGGGATCCAGAGGCTCCGGCATCTCCACGACAGAGATGACAGAATGGCTGCTGCATTCTCCGATGCAACAACCATCTGCTTTCTGCTCAGGAAATAGGTTTGGTGAGTCTTGAGTACAAGAACTCGCCAAACAACAGAGAATGTCAGTGTTTGACAGCTTCTCAAATGATGACAATTCATCTGTCAAAAATGTTTGACAGATGAAATGTCATACGCTGACGTTCTGTCACTAGCTTTCCCTTAATTGGCCTGCTGAGCACGCTCTGCAGGCTTAACAAGGCCAATCAATGAAAAATAGTGTGGATTGGCCACAAGTTGATGGAGGCGGGACTAAAACCCGACAAGCAGTAGTCCCGCCCCCATTGGCAAAATCTCCCCCAATGTTTTCAAGGGGAGACTGGATAGGCACTTGAGGGAAATAAACTTGCAGGGCTACGGGGATAGAGCGGGGAATGGGACTGACTGGATTGCTCTACAGAGAGCTGGCACGGACTTGATGGGCCGAATGGCCTCCTTCTGTGCCGTTATGACTTTATGACTCAATGATTAAACCAGGAGAGGGAAATAAGAAACATGTGAGTAAAACATTAGAGCTGAAGGACAGGCTAGGGTGTGTGGCCTGAATAAGCGTTCTTTATACAAACGCACGGAGTGTTAAGGAATACATTGAATGAACTGCAGGTGCGAATTCAGCTTGGAGGGTGTGACATGGTAGCCATTACTGAGACATGGCTACTGTTATGTTCATTAATAAATAGACATTCTTATTATGAACACAGCTAGCTTTTGCTAGTTACTTTATTGAGCACATGTGGACTGGTACAGTATCTGTAGAGGCTTCCATCTTGACTATTGCCTTGTGGGTAGCCTAGTGCCTCATGGGTAATGTAGTCTTAATATATATACAGCTGGGTAGTGTAGTCTTATACATACAGCTATATACAGCTCTACGGCTCCACCTAGTGTCCACTATAGAATGACATGTTATTGATCATTACATCCCCCTTTCTTTGAGGTTTAACAAAATCTATATCAATCAACTTTCAAGAAAACAATAAAGATAATATCAGTAACACTTTTGTTAGTGCTCTATAAACATAACCATTTTCAAAACAGTCAACACATTTTCAAAGCTTTACATTGTACTCAAAGATTAAGTCTATCAGGCTCTTTTACTTCACGTGTGGATCTTCTCAACACGGGTAAGTCTGATGTGTCTTCATGAGATTGTTCTGGTGGTGAATGACAAGATGCAGTTGCGGCATTGTCATCAATCTGCTCTTGTATAGATCGAGGTCTCCTTGCGATCCTTGCTTGGAGAGGGTTTCAGTGTTTCCTTCACTCTTCATGCCATAACTCTCAATGTAGTCAATGCACTCTCGAAAGACTGCTGGCAGCTGGATCCCATCATACAGCATAGTCCTCTCAGCAGCCTCGGCTAATGGAACACCAAAGATTGACCTGAGGGAAGAAGGAGTATCCACCGGAACTGCTTCCTGCTCTGGTGCAGGCTTCTTCTTTTTCTTTTTCTCTTTCCACTGCTTAACAACATCTGCTGCGGTTATATCTTTGGACTTTTTCTCCTTGTGTTTTTCCTCTTTGTGCTTTTCTTCCTTTGGCTTCTCTTTGACCTTAAAGTCTTTTTCTTTCTTCTTGGAGAAACTAGGCTTTTTGAAGACATGGATACCCTTTGGCCTTTTCATCCTTGATGGGCTCTCTGCTTCATCGCCTGAGTCATCTGGTCTGCTTATGGCACAGTTTATACGGTAGACTCTCTTGACCAGTTCTAAGTCTTCACAAGCTTTGTCACCTAGTATCGAATCAAGTCTTTCAGCCACAACAGAAAACATGAGATGATGCACTTTGTCTTTGACTGTCACTTTAAGTCTGCATACACCTAAGATATCTATTTTCTGTCCATTATAGCTCTTCAGTAGTACTGACTTTTTCTGTATTTTGGGCTTTTCTTTCATATTTTTTATGTCACTCATACTGATTAAGTTTGCTTTTGCCCCAGTGTCCAGTTTCAATGTAACTAATGCTCCATTTATCTGCAGTGGGATCATCCATTTGTCCACTTTTACTGCATTGACTTTATGTTCAGCATTGTCCATTTCTGAGGGCTGCACATTTTCTGTATCTTTTTTGATATCATCACATGACACCATTCCTACAAAAAATGTCTCACTTAAATCAGTGTCCTCAATCACATTAACTTGTTGCCCTTTCGTTGTTTTTACTTTCGAAAAGCATTGTTTGGCAAAGTGATTCTTTCCATTACACTTTGTGCACATTTTTCCAAACGCTGGGCATTGTCTTAACTGGTGTTTGTAACCACAGCGTTTACAATTAAAAATTTCATCCTCCGATTGCTTCTCATTTTTGTTCTGCCCACATTTCTTCCCCTTGTAGGACACAGCACCGACAACAGCATTTTCACTCATTACAATCGCATAATTATTGATTTCACTGAAAGTCTTCGCGTGCTTTCGAGCTAGCTCGATGGCTTGGCATATTTTCACTGCATTTTCCAAATTTAGTTCAGTTTCTTTCAACAGACGTTCCCTGACTTTTTTATCATGAATACCAAACACAATCTGGCCACGAATCATGGATGATTTCAGCTCAGAGAAATTACATGTCTGTGCTTTCAGTTTCAGATCAGTTATAAAGCTATCAAAAGTCTTATTTTGTTGCTGTGTCCGAGAACGGAAGATGTATCTTTCATACGTCTCATTCTTTTTGGGAGAGCAATGTGCATCAAATTTTTTTAGCACATCTTCTAATTTTTCTCTGTTCTCCGCTGGATTAAATACAAATGTATTAAATACCTCTATCGCCTGTGGGCCTGCAACCGTAAGCAGCAACGCTATCTTCCTTGCGTCTGGCTTCGTACCGAATCCGATGGCTGCAATGTAGAGTTCGAATTGCTGTTTAAAAGTCTGCCAGCTGTAGTCGATTTTTTCTGTGAGATTCAAACGCTCTGGTGGCTTCAAATTCTCCATGTCGCTTTTCACAATTTTCAGCAGATCTTCACCACCCTGGGCATTCTTATTATGAACACAGCTAGCTTTTGCTAGTTACTTTATTGAGCACATGTGGACTGGTACAGTATCTGTAGAGGCTTCCATCTTGACTGTTGCCTTGTGGGTAGCCTAGTGCCTCATGGGTAATGTAGTCTTACTATATATACAGCTGGGTAGTGTAGTCTTATACATACAGCTATATACAGCTCTACGGCTCCACCTAGTGTCCACTATAGAATGACATGTTATTGATCGTTACAGCTACAAGACGGTCAGGACTGGGAACTAAATATACCAGGTTATAAGGTCTACAGGAAATATAGGGAAAATGGCAGAAGAGGAAGAGTAGCCTGTGTGATTACGGATGAAATCACTTCAATGATAGAGGATTTAAAGAGAGGTAAGAAGCCAGTGGAGACCTTATGGCTTGAATTAAGAAATAGGAAAGGATTTAAGACTGTAGTGGGAGTTGTGTATAGACCCCCTGGTAACAGCTGTGAAGTGTTAGATTGTATAAATGCTGAGATTAGACAAGCGTGTAGTAAAGGCAGAATGTTTTTAATGAGGGATTTTAACTTTCATATAGATTGGGAAAAGCAGACTAGCATCTGTCAGAAAGGTAGTGAGTTTCTTGAGTGTGTCTGGGATAGTTTTCTCCAACAATATGTCCTAGAGGCAACAAGGGGGCTAGCCATATTAGATTTAGTAATGAGTAATGAGCCAGATTTAGTTAACAGCCTAACTGTGCGTGAACATTTATCCAATAGCGATCATAACATGATCGAGTTCAACATAACGTTTCACCACAGGATTACTACAGGAGCACCACAGGATCACCACAGGATCACCACAGGATTATCACAGTATCACCAGAGGATCACCACAGGATCACCACAAGATCTCCACAGGATCATCACTGTATCGCCAGAGGATCACCACAGGCTAACCACAGGATTATCACAGTATCACCAGGGGATCATCACAGGACCACCACAGGATTATCACAGGATTATCACAGGATCACCAAAGGATCACCACAGGATCACTAGAGGATCACTAGAGGAACACCAGAGGATCACCACAGGATCACTAGAGTGTAGTGTATGTGCTTTAAGTCAGAACTACTTTTTACAGCTCCTGTATACTGTAGTACCGGCAGTAACCACACCGGTATATAAGCTGTGCGCATGCCTCTGTACCCCAGTCTAGAGATGACCCTCCTCCAGTAAAGACCTGTTGCTTGTTTATGTACAGCATCCGTGTAATTATTTATCCACTGAACCACGGATCTAACATAGAGGATCACTAGAGGAACACCAGAGGACCACCACAGGATCACCAGAGGATCACTACAGGATCACTAGAGGAACACCCTTCCCACTGGTCCTACTTCTCTGGTCACCTTGGACTGTGACAGTGCCTCGATCTTCTCCTTGCCTGTAGTTTGTAGGAGGAGCAGTGTCAGGACCAGCAGTGTGGATCACAGTGACCCTACAGCCCCAGCTCACTTTAAACTGGCCGATACCATCCATGTAAGGTCTTGGCTGGACAGCGGCTCAGAGGTGTTGAGTGACATACTTAATGCAGAATGCAAGACTTCTCACGCACAAGAACATTTGGCTGCTGGGTCACAGCTTGTGGTTTTGATTTGCAGCATAGAGAAACCCTTAGCAACAGACCAACTCTTATTAAAGGACAAGGTCCTATTAACACCTCCTGATGTCAGGGATATGCCAGAACTGCCTTTAACTGACGACTGGACTGTGATTGATATACACAGACTCCAATTTGGGTATATTTATATATAGCAGTCTGTACTCTGCTCTGGGAAGCCTGTTATAGGAGGGGGAATTCAGCCAAGGCCTGTGGCTCCAGGGAATAGGTACAAAGTGAGGCTGAGGGAATGTTTCTGGAAAACTCGACACACTGGCTTATTCTTCCAACTGCTCTCTCGGGAGCTGGGAATGATGAGCGAGTTGGAGAATGACAGCTTCCTGTTGAAGCCAAGTCTTTCATGTTAGAGGGTCAGTGTTGGGGGAGGGCAGCCACTTGGGCCCAAGGCTGCGGTCTCACAACAGGATTAATCAGGCACTGCCATCCCAGCAAAATTCCTTCTCCCCAGCAACGCCGGGAAAAGTCTGGTTAACCCTCCCATCCCATGGGGATTACTGCAGCACCAGACGGAGGTGCTAATGGAATTTCCAGAATATTCTGTCCACATTAAAAGCATTTAAACACGACGCCCTCCTAGTTACTCATTGCCTTTTCACTTTACGCACCGGAAATGGGCAGAAAGATGTTTTTTAATTTAAAAATATTGTGGTTTTAAAATGTGAAATTCAGCCAAAGTCGTTCAGGAGGCTAAAGATATGCAGTGGTGGGGAATGACAATTCCAAGGCAGGGAATAGGGGTCATGATCCACTGGGCACAGAATTGTTCTTGCGATGGCCCTAAGGCTGAGATTGTGGGCCTTAGTGGTTCAAAAACTGAGCTTAGTACAGTTGAGTCAATTACTCACTTGCAAAATCATGGGATTAATCCATGGGACGTCAGCTGTGGCTCTGTGGGCAGCAGCCTCGCCTCTGAGTCAGAAGATCATGGGTTCAAGTTGCACTCCAGATACCTGAGCACATAATCCAGGCTGACACTCCAGTGCAGTGCTGAGGGAGCGCTGTACTGTTGAAGGGGCTGTACTGAGAGAGCGCTGAGCTGTCGTAGGGGCAGTACTGAGGGAGCGCTGCACTGGTGGAGGGGCAGTACTGAGGGAGCGCTGCACTGTCGGAGGGGCAGTGCTGAGGGAGTGCTGCCCTGTCGGAGGGGCAGTACTGAGGGAGCGCTGCACTGTCGGAGGGGCAGTACTGAGGAGCACTGCCCTGTCGGAGGGGCAGTACTGAGGGAGCGCTGCACTGTCGGAGGGGCAGTACTGAGGAGCACTGCACTGTCGGAGGGTCAGTACTGAGGGAGCACTGCACTGTCGGAGGGGCAGTACTGAGGGAGTGCTGCACTGTCTGGGGGCAGTACTAAGGGAGCGCTGCACTGTCGGAGGGGCAGTACTGAGGAGCACTGTACTGTCGGAGGGGCAGTACTGAGGAGCACTGCACTGTCGGAGGGGCAGTACTGAGGGAGCACCGCACTGTCAGAGGGGCAGTACTGAGGGAGTGCTGCACTGTCAGAGGGGCAGTACTGAGGGAGCGCCGCACTGTCGGAGGGTCAGTACTGAGGGAGCACTGCACTGTCGGAGGGTCAGTACTGAGGGAGCACTGCACTGTCGGAGGGGTAGTACTGAGGGAGCGCTGCACTGTCTGAGGGGCGGTACTGAGGGAGCACTGCACTGTCAGAGGGGCAATACTGAGGGAGTGCTGCACTGTCTGGGGGCAGTACTAAGGGAGCGCTGCACTGTCGGAGGGGCAGTACTGAGGGAGCGCTGCACTGTCGGAGGGGCAGTACTGAGGGAGCGCTGCACTGTCTGAGGGGCAGTACTGAGGGAGCGCTGCACTGTCAGAGGGGCAATACTGAGGGAGCACTGCACTGTCGGAGGGGCAGTACTGAGGGAGCACTGCACTGTCGGAGGGGCTGTACTGAGGGAGTGCTGCACTGTCTGGGGGCAGTACTAAGGGAGTGCTGCACTGTCGGAGGGGCAGTACTGAGGGAGCACTGCACTGTCGGAGGGGCAGTACTGAGGGAGCGCTGCACTGTCGGAGGGGCAGTACTGAGGGAGCACTGCACTGTCGGAGGGTCAGTACTGAGGGAGCACTGCACTGTCGGAGGGGTAGTACTGAGGGAGTGCTGCACTGTCTGGGGGCAGTACTAAGGGAGCACTGCACTGTCGGAGGGGCAGTACTGAGGGAGCACTGCACTGTCGGAGGGTCAGTACTGAGGGAGCACTGCACTGTCGGAGGGGCAGTACCGAGGGAGTGCTGCACTGTCGGAGGGGCAGTACTGAGGGAGTGCTGCACTGTCTGGGGGCAGTACTAAGGGAGTGCTGCACTGTCGGAGGGGCAGTACTGAGGGAGCGCTGCACTGTCGGAGGGGCAGTACTGAGGGAGCACTGCACTGTCGGAGGGGCAGTACTGAGGGAGCACTGCACTGTCGGAGGGGCTGTCTTTCGGGTGAGACGTTAAACAGTCTGATCTCTAGGGCGGACCATTCGAAGAAGAGCAGTGGAGTTCTCCCAGTGTCCTGACCAATATTTATCCCTCAAGCAACATCACTAAAACAGATTAACTGATCATTATCCCATTGCTGCTGGTGGGATCTTGCTCTGTGCAAAATGGCTGCTGCGTTTTCTACATTACAACAGTGACAACACTTCAAAAAGTACTTCATTGGCTGTAATGCATTTGGGACGCCTTGAAGTGGTAAAATGCGCTATAGAAATACAAATCTTTCTCTTAATCGGCCCATCTTAGCAAATCCAGCAGAAAGGCTTCGAGTTCCCTGTTCCAGCATCTAACTGATTCTTGGGGTTTTCGCCCCCACTGCTGTTCCTGGAATAATGATGTTTATTGCTCTTTGCCTTAAATCTGCCCTTTACCAGTTTGAAGCAGTTTAGTTTGGAGTAATGTGTTGGATGTACTTTTTTCTGGTTATTATTTAGATGTGTACCTGTATAAGGTCAGAGGTACCGTCTTTTGGATCAGGCCCCACCTGCCCTCTAAGATGAACGTACAAGATCTAATGCCTGTATAAGGTCCTCTGATGCTGAGGACCAGTGTTACACATTTCAAGCTGCTATTGGCATCTTTTTGGGTTTAGTGGCTTCAGTCGCTCCCAAGTGGATCCTATGTTCCTTATATGCTGAAGTTGATTCACACTGGAACATAGGGACATATGGATTACTAAACGGAAAAAGACCGAGCTCTATCTAGATCGCCTTCTACCATCCCAGTAGTCACATGATCCAATGATAATGGAGTTGTTGACCAATCACAGTGATCAATCTCTGTCAATGAGTCTACAACAGACCCAGACACGAGGCGAGGAAAACCCCCAGTGGTGGAGAGCTTTGGGAACCAGAGGTCCAAAGTCACCTGTTCCTCCCGAGCTCGCTGCACTCACCACACCTCATGTCTCAAATTACTCAGATACTGGATCCCAAAATGCTTTTTTCTGAAATAAACCTGTCTAATTTGCATTTGAACACTAACTACTTCCACTGTCTCCCTCGGGAGTCTATTCTATAGATTTGTGGCGTACCGATCACAGAAAGGACACAATCCGCTTTCCGGTCCGTAGACTATAAATCAGGCATCATGCCTTTAAGAAGGATCACACCTTTAAGAAACTCGATCTGCAACATAGTTAAGCCCAGAGCGGGGGAGGAGCAGTCGAAGCTGTGCACTGATGAAAGGCAGTCATACTTTGTGTAGTCTCTGACTCCATTTTGTGTTCAGCATGCAGCCTCAACAATTAAACCTTTTCTGTTGAACCTCTCCGAGTTCAGTATTTTTTGCTAGGAGTATGTAGACTCCTACATTGGTGACCCCGATGCTCAGGACGACTCCTAAGCATAACCATGGCTGACACAAACGCAGTTTCTGTGAAGCTGCCGGAGTTCTGGGAGAACCTGGCCACCGCCTGGTTCCTTCAAGCCGAATCGCAATTCCGACTCCGCGGCATCACCGCCAACGCAACGATGTACGACTACCTCCTCGCCTCCCTGGGCAGCTCCACAATCACGAAAGTCTGGACAACACTGCAAAAACCTCTGGAGGAAGGCAAGTACGCAGATCTCAGGGCCGCGCTCATTAAAAAATTCACAGTCTCCCAATTCTTGCGCAACTGCCACCTCCTCGACCTCCCGGGCCTCGGTGACTCCACGCCGTCAGACTTGCTCTCACACATGCTTGCTCTGACCGATGAGAAACCGCCCGGCTCCCTCTTCCACACGCTCTTTATCCGCCAACTACCACCCAGCATCCGCCCGGCGATCATGGCGTCCAGCCTCACGGACCTCGAGGCCCTGGCCGACGAAGCCGATAAGCTCCTGTCCAGCAGCTCCAACCACGCCGTCACCCCCGACCTGGCCTCCGCAGCGTCGGCGCGCGCTCCACCCTCTATCGCGCGGCCACACAGCTCAGCCACGAGGCCCCCCAGGCCCCCACGTCCCCCAAGCCCTCCGACCCAGGGCTACTGCGACTTCCATACCCGGTTCGGCGCACGGGCACACCGCTGCAGCCATCCCTGCACGTTTCCAACCGCCCCCCACACCGGCCTACACGATGGCCGTGGGGCAAGCAGGCGCGCTGCTGTAGGTTACGGACAGCGCCTCCGGACGCCGTTTCCTATGCGACACGGGCGCGCAGCGCAGCATCATCCCCGCGTCCGCCCTCGAGGTACAGCGAGGCAGCCGCGGCCCTGCGCTGGCTGCCGCCAATGGCACCGACATCCGGACGTACGGCACCCGCACTGTCACCATCGACCTCACAGGCCGCCGCTACCACTGGGAGTTTATCACCGCCAAGGTGCTCTCCCCGCTCCTCGGTGCGGATTTCCTGTGCGCCCATGGCCTGTTGGTCGACATGCCTCGGCACCGCCTCATGGACATGAACACCATGTCACCTATCCCGGGCGCCATGGCCCCCCCGAATCCGCCGAAATGGCGTGGCAGTGCCGCGCCTGCTCAACGGACGACTACTCAGCACTCCTGGCTGAGTTCCCAGCCCTCACCAACCCGACCTTCTCCGCGAAGGTTTCTAAGCACGGGGTAGAACACTTCATCCCCACCACAGGCCCACCGGTGTATGCCCACGCCCGCAGGCTAGACCCGGCCAAGCTGGAGATTGCGCGGGCCGAGTTCGCCACAATGGAACAGCTCGGTATCATCCGCCGCTCCAACAGCCCTTGGGCCTCCCCACTCCACATCGTCACCAAACCCGACAGGGGATGGCGCCCCTGTGGGGACTACCAGCGCCTAAACAACGCCACCACACCGGATCAGTACCCCATACCGCACATTCAAGACTTCTCGGCTAGACTGGCCAGCCACTCAGTCTTCTCCAAAGTCGACCTGGTGCGCGGTTACCATCAGGTGCCAGTCCACCCCACGGACGTTCCCAAGACGGCCATAATCACCCCTTTTGGGCTATTTGAGTTCCTCCGAATGCCGTTCGGCCTCAAAAATGCGGCCCAGGCCTTCCAGCGGCTCATGTACTCGGTTCTCCGGGACCTGAAGTTCCTCTTTGTCTACCTGGATGACATCCTGGTAGCTAGTTCCTCCAAGCAGGAACACATCGAGCACCTCCGCACCCTGTTCCAGCGGCTCAGTGAGCACGGGCTCATCATCAGCCCAGCCAAGTGCCAATTCGGCCTCAGCAGGATCGAATTCCTCGGCCACCACATCACGCAGGACGGAGCCATTCCCCTGCCCGCCAAGGTGCAAGCCGTCCAGCAGTTCCCCCGGCCTACCACCATCAAAGGCCTCCAGGAGTTCTTGGGGATGATCAACTTTTACAACCACTTCATTCCCGGAGCGGCCTCCCTCATGCAGCCCCTATACGAAGCCCTCCGGGGTAAGAAAGACAGAATGGCGATCGAGTGGTCGGCGGACATGTTGACCGCTTTCGACTCGACCAAAAAGGCGCTCGCCGACGCCACCATGCTTGCTCACCCACAGCCCAACGCCAGGGTGGCCCTCACCACGGACGCCTCCGACCACGCGGTCGGCGCCGTGTACGAACAGTGGGTCGACGGGGCCTGGCAACCGCTGGCCTTTTTCAGTCGCCAACTGCACCCCCCGGAGGCCAAATACAGCGCCTTTGACCGCGAGCTCCTCGCACTGTACCTGGCAGTCCGCCATTTTAGATTTCTTCTGGAGGGCCGCCCCTTCACCGTGTTTGTCGACCACAAACTCCTGACATTCGCGATGGCGAAATCTGCGGACCCGTGGTCAGCCAGACAACAACGCCAGCTCGCCGCGGTGTCCGAATTCACCACGGACATCCGGCACGTCTCCGGTCGAGACAACGTAGTGGCCGACTGCCTATCCCGCCCCGCCGTCCACGGCGCCCACCTGGCAGTGGACTATGCTCAACTGGCAGCGGAGCAACGCACCGACCCCGATCTGCTCTCCGCGCCCACAACCCTCCCAGGGCTGCGACTGACCAACGTTGCCTGCGGCCCGTCCGCCATCACAGTCAAATGCGACACCTCCTTGGTGCAACCCCGCCCCGTAGTCCCGGCGTCTTGGCGAAAACGGGTGTTCGACATCGTCCACGGCCTCACACCCCGGTTGGTGGCCAACCGATTTGTCTGGCGCGGCCTGCGCAAAGATGTGCGCGTCTGGTCCAGATCCTGCATAGCTTGCCAGCGTGCCAAAATCCACCAGCACGTCAAAGCCCCACTCGAGGAGTTCACCGTGCCAGAAAGAAGGTTCGACCACGTCCACATCGACCTCATCGGCCCCCTGCCGCCATCACAAGGTCACACGCACCTGCTGACAATTGTGGACCGTACCACCCACTGGCCCGAGGCCATTCCACTGACGTCCACCACCACCGCCGACATCGCGAGGGCGTTCATCGGTACCTGGGTCGCTCGGTTCGGCGTCCCCTCTGACATGACGTTGGATAGAGGCCCGCAGTTCACCTCTGATCTGTGGGCCGCCATCGCCCGAAACCTCGGGGTGGCCATTCACCGCACCACGGCTTACCACCCCCAAGCCAACGGACTGTGCGAGCGATTCCACAGGTCCATGAAGGCGTCCCTCCGCGCCAGCCTTGAGGACGAGGCTTGGATCGACCGCCTCCCGCGGGTGCTACTCGGCCTACATTCCGCGGTCAAGGAAGACCTGCAAGCCTCGGCGGTGGAACTCGTGTATGGCCAGTCGCTGCGCACACCTGGAGAGTTCCTGCCCACCGCCACGACCTCCTGGTCGGCTGACCAGCAACGCCGTGCTTTCGCCAACCGATCACAACAGTTCGCTCCGGTACCCACCGGCCGGCACGGCAAACCAGCAACCCGCGTACCACCTAGCCTGCACATGGCCAAATTTGTTTTCGTGTGCCATGACGCCCACCGAGGACCTCTACAGCCCCCATACGACGGACCCTACAAGGTACTCCAGACGGGGAACAAGTTCTTCCTCCTCGAAGTGGGCGGCAGAACTGACAAGGTGTTGGTCGACCGGCTCAAGCTGGTGCACCTAGAGCCCGACGAGCCCGTTCAAGTGGGCCAACCCCCACCGCCTAAGAGCCCGACGCTTCCGACCGCCCCGCTCCCGACATCAACCGCCAAGAGCCGTTCCGGCCGTGCCATCAAGCCGCCACACCAGTTCGTACACTCCCTACTAGCGGATTCTGGGGGGAGCTGTGTGGCGTACCGATCACAGAAAGGACACAATCCGCTTTCCGGTCCGTAGACTATAAATCAGGCGTCATGCCTTTAAGTAGGATCACACCTTTAAGAAACTTGATCTGCAACATAGTTAAGCCCAGAGCAGGGGAGGAGCAGTCGAAGCTGTGCACTGATGAAAGGCAGTCGTACTTTGTGTAGTCTCTGACTCCATTTTGTGTTCAGCATGCAGCCTCAACAATTAAACCTTTTCTGTTGAACCTCTCCGAGTTCAGTATTTTTTGCTAGGAGTACGTAGACTGCTACAGATTGACCATTCACTCAGTATCTACTTATACATAACCTTTTATGACAGGGGATGTAACAACGTGTTGAAATATAAACTGCATATCATGTCTTTCGCACATGGGGTAGATTTTCACTTTGTGAGATAGTGTAAAATGGGTGACAGCGAATCAGCACCCCCTCTTTCACATCTCTCAGATTTTTATTTTCATTGAAGTCAATCTTCTTCAAAGACAGACTGAGAAAATAGCTGGTGAGATTGAAATTATTAAGCCGTTATACTTCACAAGTGAACTTACAGAGCAACAGTAATGATCCGAATCATTTCATTCAATCAGTACAACTTGTTCCTCCATAATGATACTGAACATGCTACGCATCCCCACATCAGTGGGTCATCTTGCTTGACTTAAAGAAAATTACTCCTGGATATGAAAATCCTGAGCCTGCTCAAGCTTGTCCTCACAGCTTTCTGTTTAACTACCTGGCTGACTGCCTGTGTGTGTTTCCGTCAATGACTTTTGTCTCCCTTTTTCACAACCTGTGAGGAGGGCCTAACTTACACCCCAGACCAAATGCCCAAGACAAGGGACCTCCCAACACAGTGAGCATGGGGTGTTTATTGATTACTGAGACAGGCTAATCAATTACTTATTATTTACAGTCTTTGGAAAAATTAGCATTTTATTATCTTTCGTTCCAGTGCCTTTTTAAAACAAAACTTGTGTGAATACACTTTGCTTTACAACCAAGTATTTTCTCAAATTATTTCTGTGGAAAAATGATCAGAAAATCCTGAAATGTGACAACCAGTCTCTCAATTCTTCTCTGAAGTATTTGCAAGGCTTGAATGATCAGCTTGTGCTCTGTGAGCAGAGCTGGACACAGTAATGATGAGTTGTGACACAGCAGTTCGAGAGCAACCAAACAGTACAACCCACAAACTGGGACGAGCTGAGGACAGCATCAAAAAAGCTGACAACTCAATAAAAAACAACTAACAAACAGCCCACAATAAAGAACTGTGCCCAAGACTACTGCTTCAGGGCCATTGAATAAGCAGTTACAACGGGAGTTACCATTTCTTCACACAAAGGAAGGGCAGTGGAAATGGAGAACTCTCTCCCTAAAACGTTGTGGATTCTGGGGGTCAATTGAAATTTTGAAGACTGGGATTGACAGTGTTGTTGGGTAAGGGTATCAGGGATATGGAGGAAAGGCAGGTAAATGGGGTTGAAACACAGATCAACCATGATCTGGCTGAATGGCGGAACAGGCTCGAGGGGCGAATGGCTTATTCCTGCTCCTATGTTTCCCCCCAATCTAATTGTCCCTCCAATGGTCTCTAGCCATCCTCTCTCCCACTCCATCCTTTGCCTTTCCCATCCTGGAAGAGCGTTGATATCCTGGCAGTGACAGAGCCGGGCTCACCAATGGTGAAGTCCTGCCCCTAACTGAGGTCATCACACCATGGCCCTCACTCAAACCATCACTGTAGCTCTGTGGCACTCAGGGAGACCACCTTAGTCCTTCCCCCATTGCTTGGGATTCCTTTAGTTTGAGTGCTTGCAATTGCATTCCACCTCTCCCTGTCCAAGTCCCTCCACTCTGGCCCTCGCCCCTCCCACAGTACTGATAGCCCACTGATCAAAGTCACAAATGGTCACAGTCAATCTCTTCCACCTTTGACAATGGATCATGTGTCTCAGGGTCAGTGGGACCCTGGGAAGATGAAGAATTAACACACATCCTCCTACTCAGTATATGATCAGCATTTAACAGGGCTAAATGCTGCAGGACTGTGGAGACGGAGAGAATTTAAACAGAATCCGAGGTTCAGTCAAGGAATCACCATCTTGCAGTCATAGTTCAGGATCTTTTACCATTTTCTCATGGAAAGGATTTGAAAGAAGTTACTTTGAAGGTTGTATTTTGATGAATAGTGCAGTCACACAAGTTAAAAATAATGCTGCTGGATGGAAGTGGCCCTTATGTTAAATGGAAGTTTTCCTCTGTGATTAAAACAGTAAAAGAATCGTCAGGAGTGGTGGGGCTGATTAGGGACCAAATTTGAAATCTATTGGTGGAGGAAGAAGGCATGGCTGAGGTACTAAATGAGTACTGTGAATCGGTGTTTACCAAGGAAGAGGACTTTGCCAAAGTTATGGTAAACGAGGAGGCTGCCGGGATACTGGATGAGATAAATATAGATAAAGGGGAGGTGCTAGAAAGGCTGGCTGTACTTAAAGTGGGTAAGTCACCTGGTCTGGATGGGATGCATCCTAGGTTGCTGAGGCAAGTGAGGGTAGAAATTGCAGAGGTGCTGGTCACAATCTTCCAATCCTTAGATACAGGGGTGGTGCCAGAGGACTGGAGGATTGTAAATGTTACACCCTTGTTTAAAAAAGGGGAGAAGGATACACCTGGCATTACAAGCCAGTTTAATGTTGGTAGTGGGGAAGCTTTTAGAAACAATAATCCGGAAAAATTGACAGCCACTTGGACAAGCATGGACTAATAAAGGAGAGCCAGCATGGATTTGTTAAGGGCAAATCGTGTTTGATTAGCTTGAGTTTTTTGATGAGGTAACAGAGAGGGTGGATGAGGGCAGTGCAGTTGGTGTTGTGTAGGCCGGTGAAATATATGTCATCTCTGCTAAGGCAACATGGCCTGGTGATCTGTGATGTGCCATGGGATGGGAATAGAAGGGTAATCTATGGCATTGCCCTGCTCTGTCCGAGTGCCTGCCCAGTGAGGATTCCCAGGATTCTGAAGTGTTTGTACGGTTTGAACTAGTCTCCCACAGGGTACAGGGTTCATGGGGAACTGGCTCAGTCGTCACTCTCCTGTAACGTGAAGTACAGTGAAAGAGGCAATCAGACTGACATTCTCTGGCATTGCCTTACTCTCAGCAACAGTTTCTCAATCTGGCGCTTGATCTGGGGCAGTTTCTCTCTCTCTGATAATGGTAAATTGTGACTTTACTAGATGGTACCAGGAAGAATCAGTGAAAACTTCTGTTTTCAATAAGGATGTGGTGTTGGGTGCCTGCCCAGAATCGGAGTGTTTATGCTGTAACCAGCATGACCCGTGTTTTGGAATTTAAAGTGGAAGAATGCAAGGCCGAGGGAAAAACTCAGTGACGCATATCGCTATTACAAAATACCGGGATATTTATCTGTTATATCAGGGCCATGGGGCAAACAGACAGACCCTTCTGTGAGATATATTAAAACAAGTCTCAATGCGGGCATCTTTCTCTCCAAGTGAGTGCAATGTTTGGAGAGTTAATAAACATCCCATCGACGTATCATCAGCCCCTCCAGCTGGCTTTTATTATTCATTCTCGGGATGTGGGCATCCCAGGCAAGACCGGCATTTATTGCCCATCCCTAGTTACCCTGAGTGATTTTATACAATGGAGGGGCTTGCTGGGCCACTTTAGCGGGCAATGAAGTCAACCACGATGGTTTGGGTCTGGAGTCACATATAGGCCAGACCGGGTGAGGGTGGCAGATTTCCTCCCTAAAGGACATCAGCGAACCAGCTGGGGTTTTACAACAATCCCACAGCTTCATGGTCACTTTCACTGATTCCAGATTTTTAAAAACTGAATTCAAATTCTCAAGCTGCCATGGTGGGATTTGAGCCCCTGTTCTACTGAATTGCTAATCCAGTAACATAAGCAGTGCACCAATGTACCCAGCACAGGCATTAGAAAGGCCTCAACATCCCTGGGACAGACTCAGAGCTCGGAGCACAGCGCTGATTCAATGCTACAATAGATTTAAGTTTGAGACCCAGAAGTGAGAATTTCTCTCAGTTGCAATGGTCAGGGCTCCAACGTTCCTTTCTTCAACTTCAGTCCTCTTGTTCTCTGCCTGTTGTTTGTATTAACATCATGGCTGACAGTCCCTGTGAGAGTTTCGGTATGCAACCTTACTCCGAAGAGGAAGATTTGGAACATCCGTCATTGAAATTATTAAGTCCTTCTGTGATGAGTCTCTGTGCCGAGTCCGTGCCAGGAATCTGGCTGTAATCGTCATTACGCTGTCTGCAGCTGTAAACCCTGCAATAGAAATATACCCTTAATTAAACAAATGTCACAATCTGCCGTTCCACACAGATTTACAGCACAAAAAGTGGCTATTCAGTCCACTGTGACTGTACTAGAACAATCCAAACTAACCCCACTGCCCCGCTCCCTCCCCATAGCCCTGTATCAATCCCAAACTAATTTCACTGCCCCGCTCTCAATCCATAGCCCTGTATCGATCCCAAACTAATCCCACTGTCCCGCTCCCTCATAGCCCTGTATCAATCCCAAACTAATCCCACTGCCCCGCTCTCTCCACATACCCCTGTATCGATCCCAAACTAATTCCACTGCCCGGCTCTCTCCCCATAGCCCTGTATCGATCCCAAACTAATCCCACTGTCCCACTCTCCCCATAGCCCTGTATCAATCCCAAACTAATCCCACTGCCCCGCTCTCTCCCCATAGCCCTGCATCAATCCCAAACTAATCCCACTGCCCCGCTCTCTCCCCATAGCCCTGTATCGATCCCAAAATAAACCCACTGCCCCGCTCTCACCATAGCCCTGTATCAATCCCAAACTAATCCCACTGCCCCGCGCTCTCCCCATAGCCCTGTATCAATCCAAACTAACCCCACTGCCCCGCTCTCTCCGCATAGCCCTGTATCCATCACAAACTTATTCCCATTGTCCCGCTCTCCCCACGGCCCTGTATCAATCCCAAACTATTCCCAGTGCTTTTCTCTCTCCTCATAGCCCTGTATCAATCCCAAAGTAATCCCACTGCCTCACTCTCTCCCCATAGCCCTATATCAATCCAAAATAATCCCACTGCCCCGCTCCCTCCCCATAGCCCTGTAACAATCCCAAACTAATCCCACTCACCCGCACTTCACGTAACCCTGTGTCAATCCCAAACCAATCTCACTGCCCCGCTCTCTCCCACAGCTCCTGTATCAATCCCAAACTAATCTCACTGCCCCGCTCCCTCCCCATAGCCCTGTATCAATCCCGAACTAATTTCACTGCCCCGCTCTCCACCCATAGCCCTGTATCAATCCCAAACAAATCCCACTGCCCCGCTCTCTCCCCAAAGCCCTGTATCGATCCCAAACTAATCCCACTGCGCGGCTCTCTCCCCGTAGCCCTGTATCGATCCCAAACTAATCCCACTGCCCCGCTCTCTCCTCATAGACCTGTATCAATCCAAACTAATCCCACTGCCCCGCTCTCTCCTCATAGCCCTGTATCAATCCAAACTAATCCCACTGCCCCGCTCTCTCCCCATAGCCCTGTATCAATCCAAACTAATCCCACTGCCCCGCTCTCTCCCCATAGCCCTGTATCAATCCAATCTAATCCCACTGCCCCGCTCTCTCCCCAAAGCCCTGTATCAATCACAAACTAATCCCACTGCGCGGCTCTCTCCCCATAGCCCTGTATCGATCCCAAACTAATCCCACTGTCCCGCTCTCCCTATAGCCCTGTATCAATCCCAAACTAATCCCACTGCCCCGCTCTCTCCCCATAGCCCTGTATCGAACCCAAAGTAATCCCACTGCCCCGCTATCTCCATAGCCCTGTATCAATTCCAAACTAATCCCACTGCCCCGCTCTCTCCCCATAGCCCTGTATCGAACCCAAAGTAATCCCACTGCCCCGCTATCTCCATAGCCCTGTATCAATTCCAAACTAATCTCACTGCCCCGCTCTCTCCCCATAGCCCTGTATCCATCCCAAACGTATTCCCATTGCCCCGCTCTCCCCATGGTGCTGTATCAATCCCAAACAAATCGCACTGCCCCGCTCTCTCCCTACATCCCTATATCAATCCCAAACTATTCCCACTGCTCTTCTCTCTCCTCATTGCTCTGTATCAATCCCAAATTAATCCCTTTGCCCTGCTCTCCCCATAGCCCTGTATCAATCCAAGCTAATTCCAATGCCCTGCTCTCTCCTCATAGCCCTATATCAATCCAAGCTAATCCCACTGCCTCACTCTCTCCCCATAGCCCTGTATCATTCCAAAATAATCCCACTGCCTCGCTCCATCCCCATAGCCCTGTAACAATCCCAAACTAATCCCATTGCCCCACTCTTCACATAGCCCTGTGACAATCCCAAACCAGTCTCACTGCCCCGCTCTCTCCCACAGCTCCTGTATCAATCCCAAACTAATCTCACTGCTACGCTCCCGCCGCATAGCCCTGTATCAATTCCAAACTAATTTCACTGCCCCACACTCAACCCATAGCCCTCTATCAATCCCAAACTAATCCCACTGCCCCGCTCTCAACCAGTAGCCCTGTATCGATCCCAAACTAATCCCACTGTCCCGCTCTCCCCATAGCCCTGTGTCAATCCCAAACTAATCCCGCTGCCCCGCTCTCTCCACATACACCTGTATCGCTCCCAAACTAATCCCACTGCCCGTCTCTCTCCCCATAGCCCTGTATCGATCCCAAAGTTATCCCACTGTCCCACTCTCCCCATAGCCCTGTATCAATCACAAACTAATCCCACTGTCCCGCTCTCTCCCCAGAGCCCTGCATCAATCCCAAACTAATCCCACTTCCCCGCTCTCTCCCCATAGCCCTGTGTCAATCCCAAACTAATCTCACTGCCCCGCTCTCTCCCCATAGCACTGTATCGATCCCAAAATAATCCCACTGCCCCGCTCTCACCTTAGCCCTGTATCAATCCCAAACCAATCCCACTGCCCCGCTCTCTCCCCATAGCCCTGTATCAATCCAAACCAACCCCATTGCTCCACTCTCTGCCCATAGCACTGCATCAGTCCCAAACTAATCTCACTGCCCCGCTCTCACCATAGCCCTGTATCAATCCCAAACTAATCCCACTGCCTCGCGCTCTCCCCATAGCCCTGTATCAATCCAAACTAACCCCACTGCCCCGCTCTCTCCGCATAGCCCTGTATCCATCACAAACTTATTCCCATTGCCCCGCTCTCCCCACGGCCCTGTATCAATCCAAAATAATCCCACTGCCCCGCTCCCTCCCCATAGCCCTGTAACAATCCCAAACTAATCCCACTCACCCGCACTTCACGTAACCCTGTGTCAATCCCAAACCAACCTCACTGCCCCGCTCTCTCCCACGGCTCCTGTATCAATCCCAAACTAATCTCACTGCCCCGCTCCCTCCCCATAGCCTTGTATCAATCCCTAACTAATTTCACTGCCCCGCTCTCCACCCATAGCCCTGTATCAATCCAAAACAAATCCCACTGCCCCGCTCTCTCCCCAAAGCCCTGTATCGATCCCAAACTAATCTCACTGCCCCACTCTCTCCTCATAGCCCTGTATCGATCCAAACTAATCCCACTGCCCCGCTCTCTCCTCATAGCCGTGTATCAATCCAAACTAATCCCACTGCCCTGCTCTCTCCCCATAGCCCTGTATCAATCCAAACTAATCCCACTGCCCTGCTCCCTCCCCAAAGCCCTGTATCAATCCAAACTAATCCCACTGCCCTGCTCCCTCCCCAAAGCCCTGTATCAATCCCAAACTAATCCCACTGCCCCGCTCTCTCCCCATAGCCCTGTATCGATCCGAAACTAATCCCACTGTCCTGCTCTCCCTATAGCCCTGTATCAATCCCAAACTAATCCCACTGCCCCGCTCTCTCCCCATAGCCCTGTATCGAACCCAAAGTAATCCCACTGCCCCGCTATCTCCATAGCCCTGTATAAATTCCAAACTAATCACACTGCCCCGCTCTCTCCCCATAGCCCTGTGTCAATCCAAACTAATCTCACTGCCCCGCACTCTCCACATACCCCTGTATCGCTCCCAAACTAATCCCACTGCCCGTCTCTCTCCTCATAGCGCTGTATCGATCCCAAAGTAATCCCACTCTCCCACTCTCCCCATAGCCCTGTATCAATCACAAACTAATCCCACTGCCCCACTCTCTCCCCATAGCCCTGCATCAATCACAAACTAATCCCACTTCCTCGCTCTCTCCCCATAGCCCTGCGTCAATCCCAAACTAATCTCACTGCCCCGCTCTCTCCCCATAGCCCTGTATCGATCCCAAAATAATCCCACTGCCCCGCTCTCACCTTAGCCCTGTATCAATCCCAAACCATTCCCACTGCCCCGCTCTCTCCTCATAGCCCTGCATCAGTCCCAAACTAATCTCACTGCCCCGCTCTCTCCCCATAGCCCTGTATCGATCCCAAAATAATCCCACTGCCCCGCTCTCTCCCCATAGCCCTGCATCAGTCCCAAACTAATCTCACTGCCCCGCTCTCTCCCCATAGCCCTGTATCGATCCCAAAATAATCCCACTGCCCCGCTCTCACCATAGCCCTGTATCAATCCGAAACTAATCCCACTGCCCCGCTCTCTCCCCATAGTCCTGTATCAATCCAAATTAACCCCACTGCCCCGCTCTCTCCTCATAGCCCTGTATCAATGCAAACTAACCCCACTGACCCACTCCCTCCCCATAGCTCTGTTTCAATCCCAAACTAATCCCATTGCCCCACTCTCTCCTCATAGCCCTGTCTCAATCCAAATTGACCCAACTGCCCCACTCTCTCCCCATAGCCCTGTGTCAATCCCAAACTAACCTTGCTGCCCCACTCTCACCCAAAGCTCCTTTATCAATCCCAAACTAATCTCAATGCCACACTCTCGCCCCATAGCCCTGTATCAATCCAAACTAATCCCACTGCCCCACTTTCCTCATAGCCCTGTATCAATCCCAAATTAATCCCACTGCCCCGCTCTCCCCTCATAGCCCTGTATCAAACCCAAACTAATCTCACTGCCACACTCTTTCCCCATAGCCCTGTATCAATCCAAACTAATCCCACTGCCCCGCTCTCTCCTCATAGCCCTGTATCAAACCCAAACTAATCTCACTGCCACAGTCTTTCCCCATTGCCCTGTATCAATCCCAAACTAATCTCACTGCCCCGCTCTCTCCTCATAGCCTTGTCTCAATCCCAAACTAATCCCACTGCCCCGCTCTCCCCATAGCCCTGCATCAATCCAAACTAACCCCACTGCCCCGCTCTCTCCCCATAGCCCTGTAACAATCCCAAACTAATCCCACTGCCCCACTCTCTGCCTAGAGCCCTGTATCGATCCCAAACTATCCCACTGCCCCGCTCTCCCCATAGCCCTGTATCAATCCAAACTAATCCCACTGCCCCACTCTCCTCATAGCCCTGTATCAATCCAAACTAATCCCACTGCCTCGCTCCATCCACATAGCCCTGTAACAATCTCAAACTAATCCCACTGACCCACTCTTCACATAACCCTGTGTCAATCCCAAACAAATCTCACTTCCCCGCTCTCTCCCACAGCTCCTGTATCAATCCCAAACTAATCCCAGTGCTCTTGACTCTCCCCATAGCCCTGCATCAATCCCAAATTAATCCCTTTGCCCTGCTCTCCCCATAGCCCTGTAACAATCCCAAACTAATCCCACTGACCCGTTCTTCACATAACCCTGTGTCAATCCCAAACCAAACTCACTTCCCTGCTCTCTCCCACAGCTCCTGTATCAATCCCAAATTAATCCCACTGCCCCGCTCTCTCCTCATAGCCCTGTATCAATCCCAAACTAATCCCACTGCCCCGCTCTCTCCTCATAGCCCTGTATCAATCCCAAACTAATCCCACTGCCCCGCTCTCTCCCCATAGCCCTGCATCAATCCCAAACTAATCCCACTTCCCCGCTCTCTCCCCATAGCCCTGCGTCAATCCCAAACTAATCTTGTTGTGTATGTAATATGTGTGCTACTTTGAACCTATGGACAGGACTGCACTACTTGTAGGGCGTAGTGATACGCAGCACCACTCCTGGCCATAGGGGTATAAATAGTACTGTGGGTACTGATCTCCCCTCAGTTCCCGCCTGTGGGCATGAAGTAAAGACCTACGTGCAGTCCCTAGCTCCAACCAGTAAAGACCTGTTTGAGTTATACGTTTAAGTCTTTGTGTTAATTGTTCAGTACAATACACATACTTAACACTGGCGACGAGTCAGGTTCTTACCCTGCGGCAGTTGAAGAGAGGTTTCAAACATCACCACCCCACTAGAAGCGACAGGCTTTAGGACTCTGAAGCCTCCATCAGCGACTGAGCACTGGAGTGCAGCAGCCATCCTGACAGCTTCCAGCGACTGACAGAAGTCTTTCTGCAGTTTCCTTGTTCAACCTAGGTGGTGGGGTAAGCCGTGCAGCGTTGGCTGCAAAGACAGGGCTGGGGAAGTTGGAGAAGATAAGGGCGATCGCAATCCCTGATAAGAGCCGCGGTGAAACGCGCGAGCGGGTAAGCCAGAGCCCGGGAGGGAGCGAGCAAGAGCCGCGCGAGCGGGTGAGCCAGAGGCCGGGAGCCGCTTCAAGTGCGAGGCGCAGCGCGGGCCAGCATTCGGGACCAAAGATAAGGGCCGCACTCGGACTGAAAGGCGCGGCGGCTGCAGAAGCTCAAGGTGCGAGAGCCGCGGTGCACAGCGCGGGCTATCGATCGCGGCGAAGATAAGGGCCGCACTCGGGGGCTGAAGGGAGACGGCGTCGGGGGATGGGTGAAGACCGCCAAGCACGGGAAAACCGCCATTTTGTGGGTGGAGGACGACGGCAAGAGCGGGAAGCCGCCATCTTTGATAACAAGTAAAGAAAAGAAAATCTGAGAAATTGCAAATCTACAATGCCTAAACACGGGAATATTAGTACCTTTGATAGTGACCTCGAAGATTGGGCCATATATGTTGAAAGAGTAAAAAATCATTGTAAGGCCAATAAAATTCGTGACCAAGATAAAGCTCTAACATTATTAAATTTAATGGGTGCGAAGACATACGGGCAATTGAAACACCTGTTATCACCAGATGAACCGGCGGATAAGACGTTCGATGAGATTGTTACTGTCCTGAAAGATCATCTAAACCCCACGCCGCTGATGCTAGCGGAACGATTTAAATTTTACGACAGAAGGCAGCTACAGCATGAAAGCAATGCTGAATATTTGCTGGAATTGCGTAAATTAGCGAAATATTGCCAGTTTGGAACGGGACTGACAGATGCACTACGAGACAAATTTGTGTGTGGTTTATTTAAACAGGATACACAAAAGCGACTGCTCGAGGAGAATGAGCTGACGCTTGAGAAGGCGGTCACTATGGCAGCAGCACATGAAGCCGCAGCGAGAGGCACGGCAGTAATGCAGCTACGGTCACCGGAGCTCAGTGCACACAAATTGGGTGTGAGTTCTGGCAAATGTTATCGTTGTGGAAAGACAACGCATGATCAGAACCAGTGTTGGTTTAAAAACCAAGAATGTAGAACTTGTGGTAGGCTTGGACATATAGCTAGAGTATGCAGGTCAGGGAAGAAGACCAGCAACAAGAAGTCACCGCAAGGAAAATACGCAAAAGTACACAAGGTGGCCGAACAGGAGTCCAATTCAGACGCTAGCAGTAATGAACTGGCTGGCTGAAGCAGTATTGAACTGGCTAGCTTAAGGGTACTCAACGTTGGTAAGGGTGCAGACCTCCAGACAATTTGGGTTACTCTTCAGATAGAAGGAGTCCAAGTAAAAATGGAATTGGACACTGGATCGGCATTGTCGGTCATGAATAAGAAAGATTACAGAAGGTTATTCCAACATATTCCCCTACAGGATACGGAAATTATATTGACAACCTACACGGGGCAGAGAGTGTACCCCATCGGGACAATAAAGGTTGCAGTGGCCAACAAGGGCGAAGGAAGTCAAATAATGGACTTATATGTGCTACCGGAGGGAGGTCCACCACTACTAGGCCGGGAGTGGTTTAGAAACATAAATATGGACTGGCATTCGCTAAAAGCCATAAAGAGTGAGAACTCGGTGCAGATAATCAGCCCAGACTCTAGAACTGATGATGGTAAGACCAACCCATGTGCAAAAGACAAAGTTTCAGCACAGAATTCCACTGAGCAACAACAACATAGCTTAACAGAGAATTCTGAGTCTGTCAAGTCTACTGATATGCACATTTTTGAGGGACACTGGGCTCGAACTCAACTCCATTTCAAACTACAACAGCAATTAGAACAAATGATTCGCCGTTTTGAGCAAGAGATGAATGAAATAAAAAAGTTCTTTGTTACAGAGTGGGAGAATCTGGAAAGGCAACAGAAGCAACTGATGGAGAAAATGGAGCAGGAGCACACCAACCATCTGCGCGAGGAGGCCGAACGAATCAAAGCTGATTCAGGTTCTGAAGGTGCGTGCCATAATCTGGTGTCAGAAGAGTTAACGGTCAGCCAACTCCTTCATATGCTGAGGGACAAGACTCTGAAATGGGAAAAACTTGAACACGAGCTGCGATCTTCAAAGGAAAAGGGTTCGGAGCTCTCAAAAGTCATTGAGATGGCTGATGTGATGACACAGACTGAAACGACTGCAACAGAGCAGCCATTGGATGCCAAAAGTACGCTGACTCACGTCAATGTAGAACAACAGACCGCTGAAACAGCTGCTCCGGTAGAGGGATTGCATAGTCCAATCAATCAATCTCCAAAGGAAGTTGAAGTATTAAAATCACAAATGAGGTCACTAGTAAACGACTTGCTGAAAGCCCAGAAAAAGCTGGAGGCAGAGGTACACATGAAGAAGTCTCTTCAGGAAAGATGTCTGGATTTGGAACAAGAGCTGGCTAACGTCCAGCTGGGTATGGAGGAAATAGAAGACCCTCTCGCTGGCCTAGATCAGGACTCCCACCATACAGAAATCATGGAGGAGCACCGAAAGTCTACGGAACATCGGGAGAAGGTGGCTCTACTACGGAAAAAGGAGGAAGAGAAGGAGGAACTGCGCATGCAGCTGGCAGCTGAGAGTGGAGCCCA
Source organism: Somniosus microcephalus (assembly GCF_052327205.1). Lineage (NCBI taxonomy): Eukaryota > Metazoa > Chordata > Chondrichthyes > Squaliformes > Somniosidae > Somniosus > Somniosus microcephalus. The sequence continues at coordinate 78,718,419 of NC_140999.1, read as the reverse complement.
GAGAGTCTCCAAGAAGCAGAAAAGGAAAAGTCGAAACAGAAGATGACCCATCTGAACCATTATTACCTCTACCAGATCACACACGTGGTCCCTCCGAATGGAGCCAAATCAGTTCGGAAGTTCAAGCTGTTAAATCCATGAAAGGACTATTGAATGAGTAACGTGAACTGACTACACCACAGAGATTGAATCTGTGAACTGTTTTCCACAGAGACTGAATCTGTGATCTGTTTTGACATGAAGTTATCTATGTATCTATGTTATTCTGTTATGTAAACCTGAAGTTATATATGTATATATGTTATTACGTTATGTTAAATGGGGAGATGACTGTAAAGCTAGGAAGGGAGGAATGTTGTGTATGTAATATGTGTGCTACTTTGAACCTATGGACAGGACTGCACTACTTGTAGGGCGTAGTGATACGCAGTACCACTCCTGGCCATAGGGGTATAAATAGTACTGTGGGTACTGATCTCCCCTCAGTTCCCGCCTGTGGGCATGAAGTAAAGACCTATGTATAGTCCCTACGTCCAACCAGTAAAGACCTGTTTGAGTTATACGTTTAAGTCTTTGTGTTAATTGTTCAGTACAATACACATACTTAACAAAGCTCACTGCCCTGCTCTCTCCCCATAGAACTGTATCGATCCCAAAATAATCCCACTGCCCCGCTCTCACCTTAGCCCTGTATCAATCCCAAACTAATCCCACTGCCCCGCTCTCTCCCCATAGCCCTGTATCAATCCAAACTAACCCCATTGCCCCACTCTCTGCCCATAGCACTGCATCAGTCCCAAACTAATCTCACTGCCCCGCTCTCACCATAGCCCTGTATCAATCCCAAACTAATCCCACTGCCTCGCGCTCTCCCCATAGCCCTGTGTCAATCCAAACTAACCCCACTGCCCCGCTCTCTCCGCATAGCCCTGTATCCATCACAAACTTATTCCCATTGCCTCGCTCTCCCCACGGCCCTGTATCAATCCCAAACTATTCCCAGTGCTCTTCTCTCTCCTCATAGCACTGTATCAATCCCAAAGTAATCCCACTGCCTCACTCTCTCCCCATAGCCCTGTATCAATCCAAAATAATCCCACTGCCCCGCTCCCTCCCCATAGCCCTCTAACAGTCCCAAACTAATCCCACTCACCCGCACTTCACGTAACCCTGTGTCAATCCCAAACCAACCTCACTGCCCCGCTCTCTCCCACAGCTCCTGTATCAATCCCAAACTAATCTCACTGCCCCGCTCCCTCCCCATAGCCTTGTATCAATCCCTAACTAATTTCACTGCCCCGCTCTCCACCCATAGCCCTGTATCAATCCAAAACAAATCCCACTGCCCCGCTCTCTACCCAAAGCCCTGTATCGATCCCAAACTAATCTCACTGCCCCACTCTCTCCTCATAGCCCTGTATCGATCCAAACTAATCCCACTGCCCCGCTCTCTCCTCATAGCCCTGTATCAATCCAAACTAATCCCACTGCCCTGCTCTCTCCCCATAGCCCTGTATCAATCCAAACTAATCCCACTGCCCTGCTCTCTCCCCAAAGCCCTGTATCGATCACAAACTAATCCCACTGCACGGCTCTCTCCCCATAGCCCTGTATCGATCCCAAACTAATCCCACTGTCCTGCTCTCCCTATAGCCCTGTATCAATCCCAAACTAATCCCACTGCCCCGCTCTCTCCCCATAGCCCTGTATCGAACCCAAAGTAATCCCACTGCCCCGCTATCTCCATAGCCCTGTATAAATTCCAAACTAATCATACTGCCCCGCTCTCTCCCCATAGCCCTGTGTCAATCCAAACTAATCTCACTGCCCCGCACTCTCCACATACCCCTGTATCGCTCCCAAAATAATCCCACTGCCCGTCTCTCTCCCCATAGCCCTGTATCGATCCCAAAGTAATCCCACTCTCCCACTCTCCCGATAGCCCTGTATCAATCACAAAGTAATCCCACTGCCCCACTCTCTCCCCATAGCCCTGCATCAATCACAAACTAATCCCACTTCCCCGCTCTCTCCCCATAGCCCTGCGTCAATCCCAAACTAATCTCACTGCCCCGCTCTCTCCGCATAGCCCTGTATCGATCCCAAAATAATCCCACTGCCCCGCTCTCACCTTAGCCCTGTATCAATCCCAAACTAATCCCACTGCCCCGCTCTCTCCCCATAGCCCTGTATCAATCCAAACTAACCCCATTGCCCCGCTCTCTCCCCATAGCCCTGCATCAGTCCCAAACTAATCTCACTGCCCCGCTCTCTCCCCATAGCCCTGTATCGATCCCAAAATAATCCCACTGCCCCGCTCTCTCCCCATAGCCCTGCATCAGTCCCAAACTAATCTCACTGCCCCGCTCTCTCCCCATAGCCCTGTATCGATCCCAAAATAATCCCACTGCCCCGCTCTCACCATAGCCCTGTATCAATCCCAAACTAATCCAACTGCCCCGCTCTCTCCCCATAGTCCTGTATCAATCCAAACTAACCCCACTGCCCCGCTCTCTCCTCATAGCCCTGTATCAATCCAAACTAACCCCACTGCCCCGCTCTCTCCTCATAGCCCTGTATCAATGCAAACTAACCCCACTGACCCACTCCCTCCCCATAGCTCTGTTTCAATCCCAAACTAATCCCATTGCCCCACTCTCTCCTCATAGCCCTGTCTCAATCCAAATTGACCCCACTGCCCCACTCTCTCCCCATAGCCCTGTGTCAATCCCAAACTAACCTCGCTGCCCCACTCTCACCCAAAGCTCCTTTATCAATCCCAAACTAATCTCACTGCCACACTCTCGCCCCATAGCCCTGTATCAATCCAAACAAATCCCACTGCCCCACTTTCCTCATAGCCCTGTATCAATCCCAAATTAATCCCACTGCCCCGCTCTCCCCTCATAGCCCTGTATCAAACCCAAACTAATCTCACTGCCACACTCTTTCCCCATAGCCCTGTATCAATCCAAACTAATCCCACTGCCCCGCTCTCTCCTCATAGCCCTGTATCAAACCCAAACTAATCTCACTGCCACAGTCTTTCCCCACAGCCCTGTATCAATCCCAAACTAATCTCACTGCCCCGCTCTCTCTTCATAGCCTTGTCTCAATCCCAAATTAATCCCACTGCCCCGCTCTCCCCAGAGCCCTGCATCAATCCAAACTAACCCCACTGCCCCGCTCTCTCCCCATAGCCCTGTAACAATCCCAAACTAATCCCACTGGCCCACTCTCTGCCGAGAGCCCTGTATCGATCCCAAACTATCCCACTGCCCCGCTCTCCCCATAGCCCTGTATCAATCCAAACTAATCCCACTGCCCCACTCTCCTCATAGCCCTGTAACAATCCCAAACTAATCCCACTGGCCCACTCTCTGCCGAGAGCCCTGTATCGATCCCAAATTATCCCACTGCCCCGCTCTCCCCATAGCCCTGTATCAATCCAAACTAATCCCACTGCCTCGCTCCATCCACATAGCCCTGTAACAATCTCAAACTAATCCCACTGCACCACTCTCTCCCCATAGCCCTGTATCAATCCCAAATTAATCCATTTGCCCTGCTCTCCCCATAGCCCTGTATCAATCCAAACTAATCCCACTGCCTCGCTCCATCCCCATAGCCCTGTAACAATCCCAAACTAATCCCACTGATCCACTCTTCACATAACCCTGTGTCAATCCCAAACCAATCTCACTTCCCTGCTCTCTCCCACAGCTCCTGTATCAATCCCAAACTAATCCCACTGCCCCGCTCTCTCCCCATAGCCCTGTATCAATCCAAACTATCCCCATTGCCCCGCTCTCTCCCCATAGCCCTGCATCAGTCCCAAACTAATCTCACTGCCCCGCTCTCTCCCCATAGCCCTGTATCAATCCCAAACTAATCCCACTGCCCCGCTCTCTCCCCATAGCCCTGTATCAATCCAAACTAACCCCACTGCCCCGCTCTCTCCTCATAGCCCTGTCTCAATCCAAATTGACCCCACTGCCCCACTCTCTCCCCATAGCCCTGTGTCAATCCCAAACGAATCTCACTGCCACACTCTCTCCCTATAGACCTGTATTAATCCAAACTAATCCCACTGCCCCACCTTCCTCATAGCCCTGTATCAATCCCAAATTAATCCCACTGCCCCGCTCTCCCCCATAGCCCTGTATCAAACCTAAACTAATCTCACTGCCACACTCTCTCCCCATAGCCGTGTATCAATCCAAACTAATCCCACTGCCCTGCTCTCTCCTCATAGCCCTGTATCAATCCCAAACTAATCCCACTGCCCCGCTCTCCCCATAGTCCTGCATCAATCCAAAATAACCCCACTGCCCCGCTCTCTCCCCATAGCCCTGCATCAATCACAAACTAATCCCACTTCCCCGCTCTCTCCCCATAGCCCTGCGTCAATCCCAAACTAATCTCACTGCCCCGCTCTCTCCCCATAGCCCTGTATCGATCCCAAAATAATCCCACTGCCCCGCTCTCACCTTAGCCCTGTATCAATCCCAAACTAATCCCACTGCCCCGCTCTCTCCCCATAGCCCTGTATCAATCCAAACTAACCCCATTGCCCCGCTCTCTCCCCATAGCCCTGCATCAGTCCCAAACTAATCTCACTGCCCCGCTCTCTCCCCATAGCCCTGTATCGATCCCAAAATAATCCCACAGCCCCGCTCTCTCCCCATAGCCCTGCATCAGTCCCAAACTAATCTCACTGCCCCGCTCTCTCCCGATAGCCCTGTATCGATCCCAAAATAATCCCACTGCCCCGCTCTCACCATAGCCCTGTATCAATCCCAAACTAATCCCACTGCCCCGCTCTCTCCCCATAGTCCTGTATCAATCCAAACTAACCCCACTGCCCCGCTCTCTCCTCATAGCCCTGTATCAATCCAAACTAACCCCACTGCCCCGCTCTCTCCTCATAGCCCTGTATCAATGCAAACTAACCCCACTGACCCACTCCCTCCCCATAGCTCTGTTTCAATCCCAAACTAATCCCATTGCCCCACTCTCTCCTCATAGCCCTGTCTCAATCCAAATTGACCCCACTGCCCCACTCTCTCCCCATAGCCCTGTGTCAATCCCAAACTAACCTCGCTGCCCCACTCTCACCCAAAGCTCCTTTATCAATCCCAAACTAATCTCACTGCCACACTCTCGTCCCATAGCCCTGTATCAATCCAAACAAATCCCACTGCCCCACTTTCCTCATAGCCCTGTATCAATCCCAAATTAATCCCACTGCCCCGCTCTCCCCTCATAGCCCTATATCAAACCCAAACTAATCTCACTGCCACACTCTTTCCCCATAGCCCTGTATCAATCCAAACTAATCCCACTGCCCCGCTCTCTCCTCATAGCCCTGTGTCAAACCCAAACGAATCTCACTGCCACAGTCTTTCCCCATAGCCGTGTATCAATCCAAACTAATCCCACTGCCCCGCTCTGTCCTCATAGCCCTATATCAATCCAAACAAATCCCACTGCCTCACTCTCTCCCCATAGCCCTGTATCAATCCAAAATAATACCACTGCCTCGCTCCATCCCCATAGCCCTGTAACAATCCCAAACCAATCCCACTTCCCCGCTCTCTCCCACAGCTCCTGTATCAATCCCAAACTAATCTCACTGCCCCGCTCTCAACCCATATCCCTGTATCAATCCCAAACTAATTTCACTGCCCCGCTCTCTCCCACAGCTCCTGTATCAATCCCAAACTAATCTCACTGCCCCGCTCTCAACCCATATCCCTGCATCAATCCCAAACGAATCTCACTGCCCCGCTCTCAACCCATATCCCTGTATCAATCCCAAACTAATTTCACTGCCCCGCACTCAATGCATAGCCCTGTATCTATCCCAAACTAATCCCACTGCCCGGCTCTCTCCCCATAGCCCTGTATCGATCCCAAACTAATCCCACTGTCCCGCTCTCCCCATAGCCCTGTATCAATCCCAAACTAATCCAACTACCCCGCTCTCTCCCCATAGCCCTGCATCAATCCCAAACTAATCACACTGCCCCACTCTCTCCAAATAGCCCTGTATCAATCCCAAGCCAATCCCATTGCCCTGCTCTCCCCATGGCCCTGCATCAATCCCAAACTATTCCCACTGCTCCTTTCTCTCCTCATAGCCCTGTATCAATCCAAAATAATCCCACTGCCTCACTCCATCCACATAGCCCTGTATCAATCCCAAACTAATCCCACTGCCCCGCTCTTCTCATAGCCATGTATCAATCCCAAAATAATCCCACTGCACCACTCTCTCCCCATAGCCTTGTATCAATCCAAACTAATCCCACTGCCTCGCTCCATCCCCATAGCCCTGTAACAATCCCAAACTAATCCCACCGACCTATTCTTCACATAGCCCTGTGTCAATCCCAAATCAATCTCACTGCCCCACTCTCTCCCAAAGCTCCTGTATCAATCCCAAACAAATCTCACTGCCCAGCTCCCTCCCCATAGCCCTGTATCAATCCCAAACTAATTTCACTGCCCCGCTCTCAACCCATAGTCCTGCACCAATCACAAACTAATCCCATTGCCCGGCTCTTGCCCCATAGCCCTGTATCGATCCCAAACTAATCCCACTGTCCCGCTCTCAACCCATAGCCCTGTATCAATCCCAAATTAATCCCACTGCCCGGCTCTCTCCCCATAGCCCTGTATCGATCCCAAACTAATCCCACAGTCCCACTCTCCCCATAGCCCTGTATCAATCCAAACTAATCCCACTGCCCCACTTTCCTCATAGCCCTGTATCAATCCCAAATTAATCCCACTGCCCCGCTCTCCCCCATATCCCTGCATCAAACCCAAACTAATCTCACTGCCACACTCTCTCCCCATAGCCGTGTATCGATCCCAAACTATCCCACTGCCCCGCTCTCCCCATAGCCCTGTGTCAATCCCAAACTAATCTCACTGCCCCGCTCTCACCCAAAGCTCCTGTATCAATCCCAAACTAATCACACTGCCGTGCTCCCTCCCCATAGCCCTGTATCAATCCCAAACTAATTTCACTGCCCCACTCTTAACCCATAGCCCTGTATCAATCCCAAACTAATCCCACTGCCCGGCACTCTCCCCATAGCCCTGCATCAATCCCAAACTAATCCCACTGCCCCGCTCTCTCCATAGCCCTGTATCAATCCAAACTAATCCCAATGCCCCGCTCTCTCCTCATAGCCATATATCAATCCAAACTAATCCCACTGCCGCACTCTCTCCCCATAGCCCTCTATCAATCCAAAATAATCCCACTGCCCCGCTCCCTCCCCATAGCCCTGTAACAATCCCAAACTAATCCCTCTGCCCCACTCTTCACATAACCCTGTGTCAATCCCAAACCAATCTCCCTGCCCGCCTCCCTCCCACAGCTCCTGTATCAATCCCAAACTAATCTCACTGCCCCGCTCTCAACCCATAGCCCTGTATTAATCCCAAACTAATCCCTCTGCCCCGCTCTCTCCCCATAGCCCTGTATCGATCCCAAACTAATCCTACTGCGCGGCTCTCTCCCCATAGCCCTGTATTGATCCCAAACTAATCCCACTGTCCCGCTCTCCCCACAGCCCTGTATCAATCCCAAAGTAATCCCACTGCCCTGCTCTCTCCATATAGCCCTGTATCGATCCCAAACTAATCCCATTGCCCCGCTCTCCCCATGGCGCTGTATCAATCCCAATCTATTCCCACTGCTCTTCTCTCTCCTCATAGCCCTGTATCAATCCCAAAATAATCCCACTGCCCCGCTCTCTCCTCATAGCCCTGTATCAATCCAAACTAATCCCACTGCCTTGCTCCATCCCCATAGCCCTGTAACAATCCCAAACTAATCCCACTGACCCACTCTTCACATAACCCTGTGTCAATCCCAAACCAATCTCACTTCCCCGTTCTCTCCCACAGCTCCTGTATCAAACCCAAACTAATCCCAGTGCTCATGTCTCTCCCCATAGCCCTGTATCAATCGCAAATTAATCCCTTTGCCCTGCTCTCCCCATAGCCCTGTATCAATCCAAACTAATCCCACTGCCCCGCTCTGTCCTCATAGCCCTATATCAATCCAAACAAATCCCACTGCCTCACTCTCTCCCCATAGCCCTGTATCAATCCAAACTAATCCCACTGCCCCGCTCTGTCCTCATAGCCCTGTAACAATCCCAAACTAATCCCACTGCCTCACTCTCTCCCCATAGCCCTGTATCAATCCAAAATAATCCCACTGCCTCGCTCCATCCCCATAGCCCTGTAACAATCCCAAACTAATCCCACTGACCCGTTCTTCACGTAACCCTGTGTCAATCCCAAACCAATCCCACTTCCCCGCTCTCTCCCACAGCTCCTGTATCAATCCCAAACTAATCTCACTGCCCCGCTCTCAACCCATATCCCTGTATCAATCCCAAACTAATTTCACTGCCCCGCTCTCTCCCACAGCTCCTGTATCAATCCCAAACTAATCTCACTGCCCCGCTCTCAACCCATATCCCTGTATCAATCCCAAACTAATCCAACTGCCCCGCTCTCTCCCCATAGCCCTGCATCAATCCCAAACTAATCACACTGCCCCGCTCTCTCGACATAGCCATGTATCAATCCCAAGCCAATCCCATTGCCCTGCTCTCCCCATGGCCCTGCATCAATCCCAAACTATTCCCACTGCTCCTTTCTCTCCTCATAGCTCTGTATCAATCCAAAATAATCCCACTGCCTCACTCCATCCACATAGCCCTGTATCAATCCCAAACTAATCCCACTGCCCCGCTCTTCTCATAGCCATGTATCAATCCCAAACTAATACCACTGCGCGGCTCTCTCCCCATAGCCCTGTATCGATCCCAAACTAATCTCACTGTCCCGCTCTCCCCATAGCCCTGTATCAATCCCAAAATAATCCCACTGCACCACTCTCTCCCCATAGCCCTGTATCAATCCCAAAGTAATCCCTTTGCCCCGCTCTCCCCGTAGCCTTGTATCAATCCAAACTAATCCCACTGCCTCGCTCCATCCCCATAGCCCTGTAACAATCCCAAACTAATCCCACTGACCTATTCTTCACATAGCCCTGTGTCAATCCCAAATCAATCTCACTGCCCCACTCTCTCCCAAAGCTCCTGTATCAATCCCAAACAAATCTCACTGCCCAGCTCCCTCCCCATAGCCCTGTATCAATCCCAAACTAATTTCACTGCCCCGCTCTCAACCCATAGCCCTGCACCAATCACAAACTAATCCCATTGCCCAGCTCTCTCCCCATAGCCCTGTATCGATCCCAAACTAATCCCACTGCCCGGCTCTCTCCCCGTAGCCCTGTATCGATACCAAACTAATCCCACAGTCCCACTCTCCCCATAGCCCTGTATCGATCCCAAACTAATCCCACTGCCCGGCTCGCTCCCCATAGCCCTGCATCAATCCAAACTAATCCCACTGCCCCGCTCTTCACATAGCCCTGCGTTAAACCCAAACCAATCTCACTGCCCCACTCTCTCCCCATAGCCCTTTATCAATCCCAAACTAATCCCACTGCCCGGCTCTCTCCCCATAGCCCTGCATCAATCCCAAACTAATCTTACTGCCCCGCTCTGTCCCCATAGCCCTGTATCGATCCCAAACTAATCCCACTGCCCGGCACTCTCCCCATAGCCCTGCATCAATCCGAAACTAATCTCGCTGCACCACTCTCTCCCCATAGCCCTGTATCGATCCCAAACTAAGCCCACTGCCCCGCTCTGTGCTTAGCCCTGTATCAATCCCTAACTAGTCACAGTCCCGCTCTCTCCTCATAGCCCTGTATCAATCCAAACTAATCCCACTGCCCCACTCTCTCCCCATAGCCCTGCATCAATCCAAACTAACTCCACTGCCACGCTCTCTCCTCATAGCCCTGTATCAATCCAAACTAACCCCTCTGCCCCGCTCTCTCCCGACAGCCCTGTATCCATCCCAAACGTATTCCCATTGCCCCGCTCACCCCATGGCGCAGTATCAATCCCAAACTATTCCCACTGCCCCGCTCTCTCCTCATAGCCCTGTATCAATCCAAACTAATCCCATTGCCCCGCTCTCCCCATGGCCCTGTATCAATCCCAAACTAATCCCACTGCACAACTCTCTCCCCATAGCCCTGTATCAATCCCAAACTAATCCCACTGCACCACTCTCTCCCCATAGCCCTGTATCAATCCAAACTAATCCCACTGCCCCGCTCTCTCCCCATAGCCCTGTATCAATCCCAAACTAATCCCACTGCACCACTCTCTCCCCATAGCCCTGTATCAATCCCAAACTAATCCCACTGCACCACTCTCTCCCCATAGCCCTGTATCAATCCAAGCTATTCCCACTGCCCCGCTCTCTCCCCATAGCCCTGTATCAATCCCAACCTAATCCCACTGCACCACTCTCTCCCCATAGCCCTGTATCAATCCAAGCTATTCCCACTGCCCCACTCTCTCCCCATAGCCCTGCATCAATCCCAAACTAATCACACTGCCCCGCTCTCTCCACAAAGCCCTGTGTCAATCCCAAGCTAATCCCATTGCCCTGTTCTCCCCGTGGCCCTGTATCAATCCCAAACTAATCCCACTGCCCCGCTCTCCTCATAGCCCTGTATCAATCCCAAAATAATCCCACTGCACCACTCTCTCCCCATAGCCCTGTATCGATCCCAAACTAAGCCCACTGCCCCGCTCTGTGCATAGCCCTGTATCAATCCCTAACTAGTCACAGCCCCGCTCTCTCCCCATCGCCCTGTATCAATCCAAACTAACTCCAATGCCACGCTCTCTCCTCATAGCCCTGTATCAATCCAAACTAACCCCACTGCCCCGCTCTCTCCCGATAGCCCTGTATCCATCCCAAACGTATTCCCATTGCCCCGCTCAGCCCATGGCGCTGTATCAATCCCAAACTAATCCCACTGCCCCGCTCTCTCCTCATAGCCCTGTATCAATCCAAACTAATCCCATTGCCCCGCTCTCCCCATGGCACTGTATCAATCCAAGCTATTCCCACTGCCCCGCTCTCTCCCCATAGCCCTGTAACAATCCCAAACTAATCCCACTGCCCCACTCTGTCCCCATAGCCCTGTATCGATCCCAACCTAATCCCACTGCCCGGCACTCTCCCCATAGCCCTGCATCAATCCCAAACTAATCTCGCTGCACCACTCTCTCCCCATAGCCCTGTATCGATCCCAAACTAAGCCCACTGCCCCGCTCTCAACCCATAGCCCTGTATCAATCCCAAACTAATCCCACTGCCCGGCTCGCTCCCCATAGCCCTGCATCAATCCCAAACTAATCACACAGCCCCGCTCTCTCCCCATAGCCCTGTATCAATCCAAACTAATCCCACTGCCCCGCTCTGCACATAGCCCTGTGTCAATCAAAAACCAATCTCACTGCCCCACTCTCTCCCCATAGCCCTTTCTCAATCCCAAACTAATCCCAGTGCCCGGCTCTCTCCCCATAGCCCTGCATCAATCCCAAGCTAATCTCGCTGCACCACTCTCTCCCCATAGCCCTGTATCGATCCCAAACTAAGCCCACTGCCCCGCTCTTTGCATAGCCCTGTATCAATCCCAAACTAATCACACAGTCCCGCTCTCTCCTCATAGCCCTGTATCAATCCAAACTAATCCCACTGCCCCGCTCTCTCCCCATAGCCCTGTATCAATCCAAACTAACCCCACTGCCCCGCTCTCTCCTCATAGCCCTGTATCAATCCAAACTAACCCCACTGCCCCGCTCTCTCCCGATAGCCCTGTATCCATCCCAAACATATTCCCATTGCCCCGCTCTCCCCATGGCGCTGTATCAATCCCAAACTATTCCCACTGCGCGGCTCTCTCCTCATAGCCCTGCATCAATCCAAACTAATCCCACTGCGCGGCTCTCTCCTCATAGCCCTGCATCAATCCAAACTAATCCCGCTGCCCCGCTCTCTCCTCATAGCCCTGTATCAATCCAAACTAATCCCACTGCCCCGCACTCTCCTCATAGCCCTGTATCAATCCCAAACTAATCCCATTGCCCCGCTCTCCCCATGGCCCTGTATCAATCCCAAACTAATCCCACTGCACCACTCTCTCCCCATAGCCCTGTATCAATCCAAACTAATCCCACTGCCCCACTCTCTCCTCATAGCCCTGTATCAATCCAAACTAATCCCACTGCACCACTCTCTCCCCATAGCCCTGTATCAATCCAAGCTATTCCCACTGCCCCGCTCTCTCCCCATAGCCCTGTATCGATCCCAAACTAATCCTACTGCCCCGCTCTCTCCTTAGTCCTGTGTCAATCCCAAACTGATCTCACTGCCCCGCTCTCACCCAAAGCTCCTGTATCAATCCCAAACTAATCTCACAGCCCCGCTCTCTCCCCATAGGCCTGTATCAATTCCAAACTAATCTCACTGCCCAGCTCTCTCCCCATAGCCCTGTATCAATCCCAAAATAATCTCACTGCCTGCTCTCTCCCCATAGCCCTGTATCGATGCCAAACTAATCACACTGCCCGGCTCTCCCCCCATAGCCCTGCATTAATCCCAAACTAATCCTACTGCCCCGCTCTCTCCCCATAGCCGTGTATCGATCCCAAACTAATCCCACTGCCACACTCTCTCCCCATAGCCCTGTATCAATCCAAACTAATCCCAATGCCCAGCTTTCTCTCCATAGCCCTGTATCAATCCCAATCTAATCCCACTGCCCCACCCTCTCCCCAAAGCCCTATATCAATCCAAACTAACGCCACTGCTCTGCTCTCTTCCCATAGCCCTGTAGCAATCCCAAACTTAATCCCATTGCCCCGCTCTCCCCATGGCCCTGTATCAATCCCAAACTATTCCCACTGCTCTTCTCTCTCCTCATAGCCCTGTATCAATCCAAACTAAACCCACTGCCCGGCTCTCTCCATAGCCCTGTATCAATCACAAACTAAACCCACTGCACCACTCTCTCCCCATAGCCCTGTATCAATCCCAAACTAATCCCACTGCCACACTCTCTCCCCATAGCCCTGTATCAATCCAAACTAATCCCACTGCCCTGCTCTCCTCATAGCCCTGTATCAACCCCAAACTAATCCCACTGCCCCACTCTCTCCTCATAGCACTGTATCAATCCAAACTAATCCCACTGCCCAGCTCTCTCCTCATAGCCCTGTATCTGTAGTGTATGTACCTTTAAGAGAGAACTACTCTTACAGCTCCTGTATACTGTAGTACCGGCAGTGACCACACCTGTATATAAGCCTTGAGCATGCCTCTGTACCCCCAGTCTTGAGACTACCCTACTCCAGTAAACACCTGTTGATTGTTAAGTTACAGCATCCGTGTAGTTATTGAAAAACATCATACTCTCAGAATCACGGATCTAACAGTGGCGAAAAATGTCGATTCGAATCTACCTGCAACTCTGCATTTCCCTTCAAGGATTCGCTCCGGGAGGGCGGTGGAAGAAAGTCGAGGCCAGAAGCACGGGCGTCAACCACGAGCAACTGCCCAGTCGTCTGGCAGAGAGTGAACATCGCAGGGGAGGCTGTGGAGAGCCGGGCTTGGTTCCCCAGCCACGACGATCAGCAACAGACTGACGACAGGTACAGCGCAGACCCTTCCTGGACAGCGGCGGCTGGAGCCGACCGACGGCAGACAAAAAGCCGAGCAGCGTCGACGGGGTAAGAGAGAGGGTGAAGCGCACAGGGCGCAGCCGGGAGTTGAAAACCGAGTGGCGTCGAGGAAAAACAAAACGGAGAGAGAGAGGGTAAAGCAGCAGCCGGATTCAGGACCAAGCGGCGGAAATGGGAAAGGCGCACAGAAAAAAAACGTGCAGGGCACAGCCAGGGCTCAAGGATTGAACAGTGTCCGCGAGGAGAAGAAGGGAGAGCGCGGGAGACGCCATTGAGCCGCGGAGAAGAAGGAAAAGCGCGGGAGACGCCATTTTGTGCCAGCAGAGAAGAAGGGAGAGCGCGGGAGACGCCATTTTTGACAGTTAAATCACACCCAGGGATGCCGAAGAGTGGCAGTATCTCTACGTTCGACAATGAAGTCGAAGATTGGGCGACATATGTGAAACGTATTCAGGTGTACTGCAGGGTGAATGAAGTGCCAGATGCTAGGAAAGCATTGTTTTTGTTAAATTCCATGGCTGCAAAAACTTATGGGTTACTTCGAAACCTAATAACCCCAGAGAAGCCCGTGAATTAGAATTTCGAAAGCATAGTAGAAATCCTACAGGACCACTTAAACCCCACACCGCTGCTGATAGCAGAAAGTTCCATAAAAGGAACCAACATAAAGATGAAAGCAATGTTGAGTACTTAACGGAACTGCGCAAGCTATCGAAACACTGCCAGTTTGGAGTGGGACTAGCAGATATGTTAAGGGACAAGTTTGTGTGTGGGCTTCAAAGTGAAAGAACCCAGAAACGGCTTCTATCAGAAAAGGATCTTACGCTGGACAATGCTTTCAGCATGGCAGTATCACACGAAGCAGCCGCAAGGGGCGCTGCAGAGATACAACGGAGACCGCAAGAATATGGCACCAATGAAATGTCCCATGGAACAGGGAAGTGTTATCGCTGCAGCAGAACAACACACGACCAGAAGGATTGTTGGTTCAAGGACGAAGTCTGCAGACAGTGTGGAAAAGCAGGACACATAGCAAGAGTCTGCAGGTCTGGGAAGAAAACCAACAGCAAGAAATCTCCACAGGAGAAGTACAAAAAGGTACACAAGGTGATGGACAGTAGTTCAGATGAACAGAAAAGTGATACAGACTCCGGAAGCGAGGAGCTGGGTTGTCTGAAACTACATAAGGTAACCAAAATGGAGGATCACCAGACTATCTGGGTTACACTCAAGATAGACGGAGTCCAAGTGAAAATGGAATTGGACACAGGATCAGCCCTAACAGTCATAAACCAAAGGGACTACAAGTGGCTATTTTCACATATACCCTTGAAAGCTACAGAGATCGTCTTGAAGACGTACACGGGGCAAAAAGTCTACCCCAAAGGAAAAATAAGGGTGAAAGTGATATACAAAGGCCAGGAAATACCTAAAATGGACTGATATGTATTGCCAGATGGAGGACCACCACTGTTAGGACGTGAATGGATCCGGAAGATACAATTAGCTTGGCATTCCATACAGGCACTGAAGGTTGAGGCCAAAAAGGATGACGACGTCACACCTGGGAGACTGTCAAAAATGCTAACTGACGCAAAAGAAGTGTTCCAGGAGGGACTCGGAACACTAAAAGGCATAACAGCAACGATTAAAATAGAGGAAAACGCAAGCCCAAAGTTTCTTAAGGCCAGACCAGTGCCTTATGCGATCAGACCAGCCATCGATGCAGAGCTGGAAGGGTTGGAACGTTCAGGAGTACTGCCCAAAGTAGACTGGAGCGAGTGGGCTACACCCATCGTTCCTGTAATGAAGAGCTCGTTGAGTAAAACGCCAGGGTAACCAAAGAAGGTCCGCATCTGTGGGGATTTTAAGGTGACAGTGAACCCAGTCCTTCACACGGTACAATATCCGCTTCCACGAATTGAGGATATTTTCGCCTCGCTATCTGGAGGTAAACGCTTCACCAAAATTTATCTAGCCCAGGCGTACTTGCAAATGGAGGTAGAAGAAGCCTCGAAACAATACCTCACGATCAACACTCATAAAGGTCTCTACCAATACAACCGGCTGGTGTTTGGGGTAGCATCGGCTCCGGCTATTTGGCAAAGGGCGATGGATCAAGTCCTGCAAGGGATTCCAGGGACCCAGTGTTATTTGGACGACATCCTGGTCACGGGCAAAAATGACAGTGATCACCTCGCCAACCTGGAGAAGGTGCTCACCAGATTAAAGGAATATGGGCTACGAGCTAATCGCCACAAGTGCGAGTTTTTCCAGAAGCAGATCTCGTATTGTGGCCACGTTATCGATGAAGAGGGATTACATAAGTCCCCTGAAAAGATTGAGGCAGTAGTCAAGGCTCCAGCACCGGAAAATGTGTCACAACTGAGGTCGTTCCTCGAGCTGGTAAACTACTACCATAAGTTCTTACCAAATTTGTCTACGGTATTACACCCACTGAACACCCTACTGCAAACAGGGGTACCATGGAAGTGGAATGACGAATGTAAATGAGCTTTCCAGAAGTGCAAAGAATTGATCACATCAAAAGAGGTGTTGGCCCATTTCAACCCAGCACTACCAATTCGTTTGGCATGTGATGCATCACCCTATGGTATTGGAGCGGTGCTGTCGCACAAATTCCCAGACGGGTTGGAGAGGCCAGTAGCCTTTGCGTCTCGGTCTCTAACCTCAGCCGAGCGCAACTATGCCCAGATTGACAGGGAGGCCCTCAGCCTAGTATGGGGAGTAAAAAAATTCAACCACTATCTGCATGGGCAGAAGTTCACCTTGCTGACTGACCACCAACCACTTGTCTCCATCTTTAATCCTAAGAAGGGCGTTCCAGTGATGACTGCACAACGGTTACAAAGATGGTCCCTGTTTCTAGGGGCGAATCAATATGAAATAGAATATAAAGGCACGAAACAGCATGGAAACGCTGATGGGCTATCATGCCTACCACTGCCTACTGTGGAGGAAGCACCAGCAGTGGACCCTATCGAGATATTTTATTCGTCAATAATTGAACGATTGCCAGAAACGAACGCGGATATAGAGAAGGAGACCCGCAATGATCCGACGCTGTCTCGGGTATAAGATTTGACGGTGAGGGGATGGCCAACACATGGCGACTCACAGTTGCCAGCATTCTCATCCAGAAGAGAACAGCTGTCAGTATGCCAGGGGACAGTGATGTGTGGATCCAGAGTGGTGATTCCACCCAAGTTAAGGGAGAGAGTGCTAAATGAGCTTCATGAAGGTCATCTGGGAGGGGTGAAAATGAAAAGCCTTGCTAGGGCTTATGTGTGGTGGCCGGGAATCGATCAACAAATCGAGGACCTAACCAAGAGCTGCTCAGGATGCCAGAAGTTCCAAAATGCACCACCACATGCCCCTCTACACCCATGGGAGTGGCCCTCCTCTCCATGGCAACGGGTGCATATTGATTTCGCTGGTCCATTCATGGACTCAATGTTCTTAATAGCAGTGGATGCTCATTCGAAGTGGCCTGAGGTGATAAAAATGTCCTCAACACTACAGAGAAAACGATTGCAGTCCTACGGACCATATTTGCCAGGAACGGCTTGCCAGAGCAGATTTGCTCTGATAATGGATCAGTTTGTGTCCAAAGAGTTTCGGAAATTTATGAGAAGGAATGGGTTAAGGCATTACATATCCGCCCCGTATCATCCAGCCACAAATGCGTTGGCTGAGAGGTTCGTACAAACCTTTAAAAAGGCGATAAAGGCCATTTGTGACGATGAAATTCCACTACAGCATAAGGTGGACAATTTCTTATTAGCCTACAGAAATGCGACACATGCAGTTACCAACCAGACCCCGGCCATGATGTTCTTTAACCGAAGGTTGAGATCTCGTCTGGATTTGCTCAGACCAAATGTGCGAAGAAATGTTGAGGATAAACAATTCCAGCACATCAATGAGAAGCCGACAAGGAGCTTCAACGTAGGACAACCAGTCTTGGCCCGTGACTACCGAACAGAGAAATGGCAAACCGGAACGATATACACCAGGCAGGGGCCATTAATGTACACAGTGGATGTCGGGGAGAACATTGTGAGACGCCACGTCGATCAGATCCTAGCGTCACAGGAACGAGTCAACCCCATGTCTCGCGTACCTGGGTATGAACCCGACATACCAGTAGCATCTACCTCAGAACCAGTAGCAGTGGAAACCGATGAACTAACCGACGAAAAGGGGCCAGAATCGCCTCCGCACCAAGAACAAGAACCTCGGGAAAGGCGCTATCCCAAAAGGATCAGGAAGCCGCCCCAAAGACTGAATCTATAAATGGACGATCGTTGTTTAATGTACATGTTAAAGTGTTAATTGTTATTTGAATATTATGGGTACTGCTAATCTAAAAGGGGAGGAATTGTAGTGTATGTACCTTTAAGAGAGAACTACTTTTACAGCTCCTGTATACTGTAGTACCGGCAGTGACCACACCTGTATATAAGCCTTGAGCATGCCTCTGTACCCCCAGTCATGACACTACCCTACTCCAGTAAACACCTGTTGATTGTTAAGTTACAGCATCCGTGTAGTTAATGAAAAACATCATACTCTCAGAATCACGGATCTAACAGTATCAATCCAAACTATTCCCACTGCCCTGCTCTCCTCATAGCCCTGTATCAATCCAAACTAATCCCACTTCCCCGCTCTCTCCCCATAGCCCTGTATCAATCCCAAACTTATTCCCATTGCCCCGCTCTCCCCATGGCCCTGTATCAATCCCAAACAAATCCAACTGCCCCGCTCTCTCCCCATAGCCCTGTATCAATCCAAACTAAACCGACTGCCCGGCTCTCCCCATTGCCCTGCATCAGTCACAACCTAATCCCACTGCCCCGCTCTCCCCCTATAGCCCTGTATCAAACCAAACTAACCCCACTGCCCCGCTCTCTCCCCATAGCCCTGTATCAATCCCAAATTAAACCCACTGCCCCACTCTCTCCACATAGCCCTGTATCGATCCCAAACTATCGCACTGCCCCGCTCCCCCCTATAGCCCTGTATCAATCCAAACTAACCCCACTGCCACACTCTCTCCCCATAGCCCTGTATCAATCCCAAATTAAACCCACTGCCCCACTCTCTCCACATAGCCCTGTATCGATCCCAAACTATCGCACTGCCCCGCTCTCTCCCCATAGCCCTGTATCAATCCAAACTAACCCCACTGCCACACTCTCTCCCCATAGCCCTGTATCAATCCCAAACTTATTCCCATTGCCCCGCTCTCCCCATGGCCCGGTATCAATCCCAAACTATTCCCACTGCTCTTGTCTTTCCTCATAGCCCTGTATCAATCCCAACTAATCCCACTGCCCTGCTCTCTCCTCATAGCCCTGTATCAATCCAAACTAACCCCACTGCCCCGCTCTATCCCGATAGCCCTGTATCCATCCCAAATGTATTCCCATTGCCCCGCTCTCCCCATGGCGCTGTATCAATCCCAAACTATTCCCACTGCTCTTCTCTCTCCCTATAGCCCTATATCAATCCAAACGAATCAAATCAAATCAAATCAAATCAAATCAACTTTTATTGTCATTGTTAGTGCACAAGTGCAGTACAACGAAATGTAGGCTTGCGGCTCCCGAGAGTGTACAATTTGGATTAGGACACTTAAACATTTCAACATACATTTGTACATATATATTAGCATAAATATGACCATAATAAAGTGCATCGGCAGATGTGCAGGCTTTAGTGTTTATTTGTGGAGTTCAGTAGGATGACAGCCCTGGGAAAGAAGCTGTTCCTAAATCTGGTCGTACGGGTGCAAATGCATCTGTAGCGTCTTCCAGATGGTAGGAGGGCGAACAGACTGTGGCTGGGGTGGGTAGGGTCTTTGATGATGGACCGTGCCCTCCGTAGGCAGCGTTTCTGATATATATGTTCTATGGTCGGTAGCCGGGTGCCGGTAATGCGTTGGGCAGTTTTGACTACCCGCTGCAGGGCTTTCCGGTCATGGGAGCTACAGCTGCCGTACCATACCGTGATACAGTTTGTCAGGATGCTCTCTATAGTGCAGCGGTAGAAGTTAGAGAGGATCGGGGGTGACAGATTACATCCCTTCAGCCTCCTCAAGAAATATAGGCGCTGCTGGGCCTTCTTCACCAGAGAGGAGGTGTTGAGGGACCAGGAGAGGTCTTCCGTGATGTGGACTCCGAGGAACTTAAAGCTGGCCACCCTTTCCACCTCCGCCCCATTGATGTGGATGGGGGTGTGCCTTCCGCCTTTGGACTTCCTGAAGTCCACGATTATTTCCTTTGTTTTCTTAGTGTTAAGGGCCAGGTTGTTGTCAGCGCACCACTTCACGAGATGCTGGACCTACTCCCTGTAGGCTGACTCATCGTTGTTGGTGATCTGGCCTACTACCGTGGTGTCATCTGCGAACTTGATGATGGTGTTGGAACCATTAACAGCCACACAGTCGTGGGTGAAGAGGGAGTAAAGGAGGGGGCTCAGCACACATCCTTGTGGGGCCCCCGTGTTCAGGGTCAGGGGGGGGGAGGTGTGGTTACCTAATTTGACAGACTGGGGTCTGTTTGTTAGGAAGTCAAGGGTCCAGTTGCAGAGGGAAGTGTTCAGGCCAAGAGTTTGGAGTTTGGTGGCCAGCTTGTTGGGGACGATAGTGTTGAATGCTGAGCTGTAGTCTATAAACAACATTCTGATGTAGGTCTCCTTACCATCTAGGTGATTCAGTGCCGAGTGTAGAGCAGTTGTGATTGCATCCTCCGTTGATCTGTTTCGGGTTTTAGTCCCGCCTACATCGACTTCCGGCCAATCCACGCGATTTTCCCTTGGTTGACCTTGTTGAGCCCGCCCAGCGGGCTCAGCAGGCCAATTAAGGGCCGTCCGGCAACAGGTGACATCACAGACTGAAATTTCATCTGTCAAGACGTCTTGACAGATGAAATATCAGTGTTTCACAGCTGTTTGAAGCTGTCAAACACTGACAGTCTGACTTCTAACCTGAGTCCTTCTCCACAGACTCAGTTAGAACTCTCACTGGCAATGAAAGCTGAAGGCTGTCACTTTTGACAGCTCGCAGCCATTTTGCTTTCAGTGCCGGCTGAGTGATGGACTCCCGAAACCTAGAGGAAGAAAGGCTGTTTAGGTAAGTACAGGTAATTTAAACTTCTTTACACACTTTAGACACACCAAACACACTTACCTTTGCACTCATGCACCCATCACTCACCTGAACACTGACATCGTGACTCCTCCAAGTCCTTCAACCCGACGGCCCGCCTGCTCTAACCTGGTGTGGTTTGGAGCCATCGAGAATCTCACACGACACCCCTCAAAATAGGGATTAGGCTAAAAACTGCCTGTTAACTACCTGTCAACAGGCATTTAATTGGCACTAATCCCTTCCCGCCTCGGGTCAGCGGGTCCCAGTGCGTGGTGGGTACTTGCCTCCTGTGAAACTTATGCGGAGGCGGGTTTTGGGCGGGACGGTGTCGGGACCCCCGAATTCGGGATTTTAGCCCCCCGCACGCCTAAAAGCCCGCCTCACGGCACACTGAAAATCAAGGCCTTTGTGTTTCTCTCTCTCCCCAGTTTCTGTTTCTCTCTTTCTCTCCTTCCCCTGTTTCTGTTTCTCTCTCTCTCCCCAGCTTGTGTTTCTCTCTCTCCCCCCAGTTTGTGTTTCTCTCTCTCCCTCCCCCAGTTTGTGTTTCTCTCTCTCCCTAGTTTGTGTTTCTCTCTCTCTCCCCCCAGTTTGTGTTTCTCTCTCTCCCTCCCCTAGTTTGTGTTTCTCTCTCTCCCCAGTTTGTTTCTCTCTCTCTCCCCCCAGTTAGTGTTTTCTCTCCCTCCCCCAGTTAGTGTTTTCTCTCCCTCCCCCAGTTCGTAGAAATTAGAAAAATAGGAGCAGGAGTAGGCCATTCGGCCCTTCGAGCCTGCTCCGCCATTCAATATGATCATGGTTGATCCTCTATCTCACTACCATCTTCCCGCTCGCTCCCCATACCCCTTGATGCCTTTTGTGTCTAGAAATCTATCTGTCTCCTTCTTAAATATATTCAGTGACTTAGCTTCCACAGCCTTCTGTGGTAGAGAATTCCACAGGTTCACCACCCTCTGAGTGAAGAAATTTCTCCTCATCTCAATCCTAAATGTCCTACCCCGTATCCTGAGACTGTGACCCCTCATTCTAGACCCCCCAGCCAGGGGAAACATCCTCCCTGCATCCAGTCTGTCTAGCCCTGTCAGAATTTGATACGTTTCAACGAGATCAAATCAAATCAAATATCAAATCAAATCCCACTGCCCCGCTCTCTTCCCATAGCCCTGTAACAATCTCAAACTAATCCCACTGCCCTGCTCTCTCCCCGTAGCCCTATTTCAATCCAAACTAATCCCACTACCCCATTCTCTCCTCATAGCCCTGTAACAATCTCAAAATAATCCCACTGCCCTGCTCTCTCCCCGTAGCCCTGTATCAATCCAAACTATTCCCACTGCCCCACTCTCTCCCCATAGCCCTGTATCAATCCAAACTAATCCCACTGCCCCACTCTCTCCCCATAGCCCTATATCAATCCCAAACTAATCCCACTGCCCCGCTCTCTGCCCATAGCCCTGTATCAATCTCAAACTAGTCCCACTGCCCCGCTCTCTGCCCATAGCCCTGTATCAATCCCAAACTAATCCCACTGCCCCACTCTCTCCCCATAGCCCTGTATCAATCCCAAATTTATCCCACTGCCCTGCTCTCTTTCCATAGCCCTGTATCAATCTCAAACTAGTCCCACTGCCCCACTCTCTCCCTATAGCCCTATTTCAATCCAAACTAATCCCACTACCCCACTCTCTCCTCATAGCCCTGTATCAATCCCAAACTAATCCCACTGCCCCGCTCTCTCCCCACATCCCTGCATCAATCCCAAATTAATCCCACTGCCCCGCTCCCTCCCCATAGCCCTGTATCAATCCAAAACTAATCCCACTGCCCCCTCTCTCCCCACAGCCCTGTATCAATCCCAAACTAATCTCACTGCCCTGCGCTCTCACTACATCCCTGTATCAATCCCAAACTAATCCCACTGCCCCGCTCACTTCCCATAGTTCTGTATCAATCCCAAACTAATCCCACTGCCCTGCTCTCTCCCATAACTCTGTATCAATCCAAACTAATCTCATTTTCCCGCTCTCTCCCCATAGCCCAGTATCTGTATTGGAGGAGGGGAGAGTCTATGGGCAGTGTGATTGTAGGAGGGGATAGTCTATGGGTAGTGTGATTGGTGGAGGGGATAACTATGGGTGGTGTGATTGGAGGAGAGGATTTTCTATGGGCAGTGTGATTGGAGGAGAATAGTCTATTGGCAATGTGATTGGAAGAGGGGTAGTCTATGGGTGGTGTGATTGTAGGAGAATAGTCTATGGGCAATATGATTGGAGGAGAGGATAGTCTATGGGTGGTGTGATTGGAGGAGAGAATAGTCTATGGGCGGTTTGATTGCAGGAGAGGAGAGTCTATGGGTGGTGTGATTGGAGGAGGGGAGAGTCTATGGGCAGTGTGATTGGAGAAGGGGAGAGTATATGGGCAGTGTGATTGGAGGAGGGGAGAGTCTATGGGCGTTGTGATTGGAGGAGGGGACAGCTTATGGGCAGTGAGATTGGAGGAGGGGAGAGTCTATGGACGGTGTGATTGGAGGAGGGGAGAGTCTATGGACAGTGTGATTGGAGGAGGGGAGAGTCTATGGACGGTGTGATTGGAGGAGGGGTAGTCTATTGGCAATGTGAATGGAGGAGGGGAGAGTCTATGGGCGGTGTGATTATATGGGGCACTCTATATGACCTGGGGTGTGGATTTAGGAGTGATGTTATGTGGTGAAGGAGCTATCCCTGCTATACTCATTGTCAGGCCTGGGCTTGATAGTAGTGGAATAGAGTGCTGTGGGAGAGAGTAGGTTGGTTGAGAGAAGGAATCGTGGGATAGGAGAGAATGTATAGATGGATTGCAAGTCTGGTTGGATGTAGGCTTGCAGCAAAGAGCAATAGATGAGGATACGACAGTGAGAGAGTAGAAGTGAGGGGGAGGATGGAAAATGGAGCAAAGTTGATCGCAGCATGAGTACTCGTGGATGCGATCCCGGACTGCAGCAAGGTTACCGAGACATGTACTTACACGATTGGTACGGTGCTGATCCAACTAACCGCTGCGGCCAGGAGCAGAGAGAAGCCGCTGTACCACTGGAGCGAGGCAGCATACAAACTGTTGAACACGACGGTGGAAATCACGTCTGTTAGAGCTACAGCTGACTGTAGCCAGGCAAAAATGGAACCTGAGAGAAAATCATGGGCTTCAGACACGGGCTGTGGAGCTACGGTGATTAACAGCACTGCTCTGCATGATAGTAACTGAACTAATCGACTCAAACGGGAGTCACACACGTCCAGATTGTCCCAGTGCACCATAATGTCGATTATGTTCACGCAGACTTGACTATTCCAATGCTCTCCTGGCCGGCTGCCCACCTTCCATCCTCCATAAACTTCAGCTCATCCAAAACTCTGCTGCCCGTATCCTAACTCGCACCAAGTCCCGTTCGCCCATCACCCCTGGGCTCACTGACCTACATTGGCTCCCGGTTAAGCAATGCCTCGATTTCAAAATTCTCATCCTTGTTTTCAAATCCCTCCATGGCCTCACTCCTCCCTATCTCTGTAACCTCCTCCAGCCCCACAACCCCCCGAGATCTCTGCGCTCCTCCAACTAGCTTTTAGCCACCTGTTCTAATGTCTCCTTCTTTAGCTCGGTGTCAAATTTTGCTATGATGAAGCTCCTTGTGATGTTTTACTATGTTAAAGTGCTGTTTAAATGCAAGTTGTTGTAGTTGTTGTTAATGATTAATGTGCCAGCATTGAATTCTGACATTGAGCATGCCCAAGAACTGTCCAATCAGAAGTGACTTATTTAATCAGCAACAAAATGCTATCAACAGAAGAGTTGAAATGCCGGGCAGGTCGGTGAAGAGAAGTGACAGGCTAATGTAGAGTATTCGTCAGACACCTGATTAAGGGGCTCGATCCAAACACCACCCAGCCTTTTCTCTTTCACAGTCACTAACTCACTTGCTTTCCTGCTTTTTTCGTCTTTATCTCAGATTTCTGGCCTTTGCGATCCTTTTCCTCCTTATGATGCTGCCACATTTAGTTTAGGAGTCAGCTGTGGCTCAGTGGGCAGCACACTCTCTCACCTGAGTCATGAATGGTTGTGGGTTCAAGTCCCACTCCAGAGACTCAAGTACAAAAATCTAGGCTGACACAAAGTGCAGTGCTGAGGGAGCGCTGTACTGTCTTTTGGATGAGACGTTAAACCCAGGCCCCGTCTGCCCTCTCAGGTGGATGTAAAAAATCCACAACACTATTTCGAAGAAATGCAGGGAATTCTACCTGACCAATATTTATCCCTCAACTAACATCGCAAAAAAAATGTATCTGGCCATCATCACATTGCTGTTAGTGGGAGCTTGCTGTTCACAAATTGGCTGCTGCATTTCCCACATTACAACAGTGACCACACTTCAAAAGTACTTCATTGGCTGTGAAGCACTTTGGGACGTCCGGAGGGCATGAACGGCCCTGTAGAAATGCAAGTCTTTCTTTTTAGTTTATATTTTTAAGCTTCTTTTCTGCTTCACATGGTGAGGGTGTCAGTGATTGGGACCCTTTGTAACCCCTCTCGGCGCCAAGTGTTCCCAGGTCAGACGTACCACAGTTAGATTCACACTGCCCAGCAATAAGGGTCTTCCAAGTTGCGTGAGGGGAGAGTTTGAACCTGTAGTCTGGGATGGATTCGAGCTGGTATATACATGGAGTCACAGTGTCACAGTCTGAACATTATAACCGCCTTAAACTACCCTGTAATGGTAACAGAATGTTTATCAGAGTGCTTGAGGGTTTAAGCTAAGCCCCAGGTTTCACACAGGCTCCAGCTAAGTGGAGGAATCGATCCTGTATTACCAATGAGGGAGGCCATTCAGCCCATCTAAATTCACTCATATGCAAAGATCCCAGCAGTGCCTCCAGTGCAGCATCCAATCATTGCTTAGCATTCCAGGGTTTTCGTCACCCCTGCTCCCCCTTTAGGTCACTCCTGGTGTGAAGCACTTCTACACATTACCTGGTTCTAGTTTCAACCTCTGACCCCTTGTCCTACCTTTGCAATTTAATTTAAAGTAATATTCCAGATATACCTTTCCTGTTCCCTTCCATTCCTCTGTACGATCACACTGCAGCTCTCTCAGGGGGATTTCAAAGAGCTAACGGCACTATTTTGAAGAAGAGCAGGGGAGGTCTCCCCGGAGTCCTGGCCAATATTTACCCCTCAACCAACGTCACTAAAACAGATTCTCTGGTCATTGTCACATTGCTGCTGGTGGGAGCTTATTGTGCGCAAATTGGCTGCCGCGTTTCCTACATTGCAACAGTGACCACACTTCAAAAAGAGTACTTAATTGGCTGTAAAGCGCTTTGGGACATCCTGAGGTTGTGAAAGGTGCTGTAGAAATGCAAGTGGGATGAGGTTCTAAAAGCGGAATATAGGGAGTTAGGAGGTAAATTAAAAAATAGGACCTCAAAGGTAGTAATCTCAGGATTGCTACCAGTGCCACGTGCTAGTCAGAGTAGAAACAGAAGGATATTTCAGCTGAATACGTGGCTAGAGGAATGGTGCCAGGGGGAGGGATTCAAGTTCCTGGGACATTGGAACCAGTTCTGGGGGAGGTGGGACCAGTTCAAACCGGACGGTCTGCACCTGGGCAGGGCTGGAACTGATGTCCTAGGGGCAGTGTTTGCTAGTGCTCTGGGGGAGGGTTTAAACTAAAATGGCAGGGGGTTGGGAACCTGAGCAAGGGGATAGAGGAAAGGGAAACAAGGATAAAAGCAAAAGATAGGAAGGAGAAAAACAAAAGTGGCAGTCAGAGAAATCAACGGTTTAAATCAAACATGGCCACAGTAAATAATAATTCTAATAGGTGTAAGAGCGTTAAAAAAACAAGCCTGTAGGCTTTGGCCTAGAAATTAGGTATAGTCCCGCTTGAGGCGTTAGAACTGGCGATGCGCAAAGTTTATAGCCAGACGAAACTTATCGCCGCCTGGCACGATATTGGGTTGCATCGCCCCCAAAGGGGATTGAGGCGCTAAATCAGCCGTTGCATGGTGCTCTTAAGGCGCAAAAGGTCAGGCGCTACTCAATATCGACACGGACGGGCGCAGCGCAGGTGAACTCAATTACGGGAAAGCACGAGACCTCCAGGCACCGGCCGGATCTTAAAGAGGTGGGTCAGTCAGTCTGAGCTTCAACACCCAACGCCCTGTAGGCCTCAGATTCAGCGCTCGCCCTTGTCTGGCGGTACAAACTTGTTCATCATGGAGAAGGTTAGACAGAGAGCAGAGCGCTTCAGCACTGAGGCCCTGGACCACTTGGTGGCTGCAGTTGAACACCGTCGAGAGGTCCTGTATCCGGATAATGGCAAGAGGCCGAATCAGAAGGCTTACCGACGATCTTGGAGGGAGGTTGCTGTGAGGGTCAACTCCAGCAGCATGGCGACCAGGACCCCTGTTCAGTGCAGGAAGAAATTCAACGACCTCACACGGATCGTTAGGGTGAGTGATGGTTTACCAAACTTGTGCTTCCCTGCATCTGCAGCTGACTTTGGCCACCCTGTTGCCATGATGCCCCAATGGCCATCTGTCAGCAAGCACCCATGGCCCTTTCTGGCCACACACATGGACAGATGTCTCAAGGCCTCCTGTAAGGGCTCTTGCACCATGGGGGGCATGTGATGAGGTCTCAAGGCATCATGTTACAGAACTTCCCCTTATTTCCCCTGCAGTCCAAGCTGGCGATGATTTGGAAGGAGCAGCGTCGAACCGGTGGCGGACCTCCACAAGTGGTCACTCTCACAGATCTGGAGGAGAGAGTGCACACTTGGAGGACGTCTGTCTGGTCCTGTGACCACTGCATCTGCCGACCCCATTACCGACAGCGAGGGTAAGACTCTCAGCTTTTTCACCTGTTGCCTTCCACTTGGTCCCCCCGCCAGCATGCATCCTCAGTGTGCAGCCATGTCAGAGCCTTGCCGCAATCTGGCATGCCTTTCAGCAAAGCTGTCCTTTTGCGAAAGCCACTCTTCCACCTCCCACTTTCAGATGAAGCAGCACCAACTCGGGCTCAACGCGCTGAAGCTGCCAGTGCCAGTGCCACCGGAGGCGAGGACCAGGAGGAATCCGGACCAGCCGTTGCAGAATCCAGGGAGCTGACACATCTACAGACTGGGGATAGTAGTCCCCTGGAGGGGAGGGGGGGTGTCTGAGGATGAACCAGTTGCCGGACCAAGCGGCATGCAGCCACGCACGGGGGATAGGCAAGTGCGGCCACCGTCTCCCCGCAGGGCAAGGCAGGTCGTTATGACTGCTGCACAGAGTGCAGATGAGGTCCGTCGCCTGGCTGAGATGAGCAAACAGGCCCGGCTCAGACACACGGAGCTGATGGCTGCAGTGGAGAAGATGCCTGAGTCAATAGATTCATTGGCTAGGAGTATGTTGGACTTTGGGGCAACAATGGAGAGGACTCTCCAGGTGTTCAGGGAAACAATGGACAGGTCTATCCAGGGCTTCGGGGCAACAATGGACAGGACTATACAGGGCTTCGGCCCAACAATGGAGAGCACTGTCCACGGCTTTGAGTCGGCTATGGAAAGGACTGTTCAGGGCTTCGGACAATCCCTGGAAAGGTCTGTGCAGGGCTTGTCCGAGGCAGTGGAGCGGTCGGCACCTGGCTTGTCCGAAGCTATGGGAAGAACTGTCCAGGCCTTCTCCGAAGCATTGGCACCTGGCACACAGATCCTCACTGTTGCCACGCAGTCACTTGCTGGGCTCCTCCGCAGCCAGATTGACGCAACGCGATCTCTCACTGCAGCCACCCTCTCTGCATTAGACAGGATCACCCCGGGCCCTTCCACTCCCGTACAAGGCCAGGAATCAGTGGAGCATGCGATTGTGGCGGATGAGCCGAGCCGCTCCCCTCAGATAGCCAGTGTGTCATCCGACCATGGTGCAGGTGTCCTCTCTCGGCAGGAGATCATTGCACATGCCAGCGCTGGGACGCCTGCATTGCAGCTGCCACCACCTGCAGGCCACACTGCTTCCAGCCATGGTCACAGCAAGCACCCTGCGTCCGCACCCTCCAAGCCCAGAGGTCGGCCAGGCCGTCCCTCAGGGGCTTCTGCGCTTCCAAACAGTCAGGAGGCGTCCCCCAGCCTTGAGCCCGCCACTGGGGTCCAATTACGGAGGAGCAGCAGGGAGGGAAGGGGCCGGGCGCGAAAGAGAAGTCGTTCTCCCTCAAGGGGCCAGTTGTAGAGGGAGGTGCTGAGACGTTTGTTTGTCCAAATTCAAGGACACCCTCACCTGCTGTGATATTTGCAGAAGGTTGGTTGAGATTTGCGGCTTTGCCGAACAGTTCACATTTTTTTTTAAACTTATGGTTTCTGCTGACATGACGTTGTTTATGTTGAGTCTGTGTGTTCCAGATATGCTTAATATAAATCACTGGACACAGACAACAAGAATAACTAAAACAGGTCTTTACTAATCGAAGGTCAGGGCTGAACTGCTTAGCAAATTACTACACAGAGTTTATATACCGGTGTGGTCACCACCGGTACTACAATATACAGTAGCCAAGAGAAAGTAGTCCATCTCTTAAGGTAGTCTCTTAAGGTGGTACAGGTTACATACACAACAATTCCTCCCTTTTTAGCTTAACAGTATACATCCCAATTTAAACATAACATGGATAACATATATACAACTTCATGCAAATCTGTTCAAAGATTCAGTCTCTGAGGAGGCGGATAACATATATACAACTTCATGCAAATCTGTTCAAAGATTCAGTCTCTGAGGAGGCCTCCTGATCCGAGTTGGATAACGCCTTTCAGGGGTCTCTGGTTCTCGTTGCTGGGGTGACTCATCTAGTTGATCTCTTATGGATTGGACATCATCAGATACATTGGCGTCTGAGGTAGATGCTTCAGGTTCACTAACTTCTTCCACTGGTGTCTCTGTCGTAGTCATGGGTTCGACCCTTGTTCTCGATTCTACAAGTTGGTCAGCATGACGTCGTATTACGTTTTCACCAATATCTACCGTGTACATCAGGGGTCCTTGTCTGGCACGAATTTTTCCAGATTGCCATTTCTCATTCTTATAGTCCCGGGCTAACACTGGTTGTCCTATTTCGAAACTCCGAGTGGTCTTGTTATTTATATGCTGGAACTGTTTGTTTTCTACTTCCCTCCGCACATTTGGTTTTAACAAGTCCAACCTGGACCGCAACCTCCTGTTATAGAACATCATGGCAGGGCTTTGATTTGTCACTGCATGAGTGGCGTTTCGATATGCCATTAGGAAATTGTCCACCTTGTGTTGTAGTGGAATCTGGTCTTCGCTCATGGCCTTTATCGCCTTTTTGAACATTTGTACAAATCTCTCGGCCAACCCATTTGTAGCCGGATGATATGGGGCAGAGGTATAATGTTTCATCCCATTCTTCTTCATGAATTTCTGGAATTCATCTGACATGTTGTCTGAACATATTTGTTCTGGCAATCCATTTCTTGCGAATATCGTTCTTAGCACTGCGATCGTCTTTTCCGAGGTAGTGGTCGCCATCTTAATCACTTCTGGCCATTTAGAATGTGCATCTACCGCAATTAAAAACATGGAGTCCATGAATGGACCTGCGAAGTCAATATGTACACGTTGCCATGGGGTTGAAGGCCATTCCCATGGATGCAGCGGTGCAATTGGAGGTGCATTTTGAACCTTTTGGCACCGAGCAGCTTTTAGTCAGATCCTCTATTTGTTGGTCGATGCCTGGCCACCGCACATAAGCCCTAGCAAGGCTTTTCATCTTGACTCCCCCCAGATGACCTTCATGCAATTCCTTTAGAACTCTCTCCCTTAATTTAGGAGGAATAATCACCCGTGTTCCATACATCAATGTTCCTTGACAGACGGACAGCTGTTCTCGTCTGGCTGAGAATGCCGGTAACAGTGGTTCACCATGAGCTGGCCATCCTTTCACTGTCAATTCGTAGACCCGAGACAGTGTCAGGTCGTTCCTGGTTTCTCTCTCAATACTTGCATTGGTGACAGGTAAACATTCGATGATGGTCGAGTGAAATAGCTCAACAGGGTCAACTGTCGGTGCCTCTTCCGCTGTAGGTAGTGGCAGGCGCGACAGCCCATCAGCATTACCATGTTGCTTTGTACCTTTGAATTCGATCTGATATTGATGTGCCCCTAGGAAAAGGGACCATCTCTGGAGCCTCTGCGCTGTCATCACCGAAACACCCTTCTTAGGGTTAAAAATGGAAACCAACGGCTGGTGGTCTGTCAGCAGCGTAAACTTTTGCCCTTGCAGGTAATGATTAAATTTTTTTACTCCCCACACAAGGCTGAGAGCCTCCCTATCTATCTGAGCATAGTTGCGCTCAGCGGAGGTCAATGATCTGGATGCGAATGCGACTGGTCTTTCCAAGCCATTTGGCAACTTATGTGAGAGCACTGCCCCAATACCATATGGAGAAGCAGCACAAGCTAACCGAATAGGCAGCGTTGGGTTAAAGTGAGCCAACACTTCCTTAGAGGTGATCAATGCCTTGCCTTTGTGAAAGGCCCGCTTACAGTCCTCGCTCCACTTCCATGGCACTCCCTTCTGCAAAAGAGCGTTCAGCGGGTGTAGCACCGTGGATAAATTTGGCAGAAACTTATGGTAATAGTTAATCAACCCTAGGAACGACCTCAACTGGGATACATTCTCCGGAGCGGGAGCCTTCACAACTGCTTCGATCTTGTCAGGTGACTTGTGAAGCCCCTCCTGGTCAATGACGTGACCACAGTACGAGATTTGCTTCTGAAAGAACTCACATTTCTGGTGATTAACTCGAAGTCCATATTCTTTCAATCTGTTGAGCACTTGTTCCAAATTTGCAAGGTGTTCCTCATCATCATTTCCTGTAATCAGAATGTCGTCCAGGTAACATTGTGTGCCTGGAATTCCCTGTAATACCTGCTCCATGGCCCTTTGCCAAATCGCTGGAGCCGATGCCACTCCAAAAACCAGTCTATTATACCGATATAAGCCCTTATGCGTGTTGATTGTGAGATACTGGTGTGACGCTTCATCAACTTCCATCTGTAAATACGCCTGCGCCAGGTCTATCTTGGTGAAGTGTTTCCCGCCAGCCAACGAAGCAAAGATATCCTCAATCCGTGGAAGCGGATATTGCACCGTGTGAAGCACCGGATTAACAGTGATCTTGAAATCGCCACAGATGCGAACCTTCCCCGGTTCCCCCGGTTTGTTACTCGATGAACGCTTCATGACGGGAACAATGGGCGTGGCCCATTCACTCCAGTCCACCTTTGACAGTACTCCAGACCGTTCTAGTCCTTCCAGCTCAGCTTCCACAGCAGGTCGTATCGCATAAGGTACCGGTCTGGCTTTGAAAAATTTCGGATTTGCATGTTCTTCAACCTTGATGTTTGCTGTAATTCCTCTCAGTGTTCCCAGTCCCTGTTGGAACACTTCTTTAGCATCGTCCAATATTCTGGATAATCGTTTAGGTTTGACATCTTCCTTTTTGCCGGAATCTACAGTTAGTGCTTTTAAGGAATGCCAGTCCATATTTATTCTCCTGATCCATTCCCGTCCCAGTAATGGTGGACCTCCCTCAGGTAACACATATAAGTCCATTCCTCGGCTTTCTTTATCCTTGTGGACCACCTTTACCTTTATCTTTCCAATGGGGTATACTCTTTGCCCCGTGTATGTTTTCAAAACAATCTCCGTATCCCTTAAGGGAATGTGTGGAAATAACCTTTTGTAATCTTGCTTATTCATGACCGTCAATGCCGATCCAGTGTCCAATTCCATCTTCACTTGGACTCCTGCTATCTGAAGTGTGACCCAGATAGTTTGGTGGTCTGCTGTGTTACCCACATTATGTATTCTTAGACAACCCAGTTCCTTACTGCTGGAGTCTGAATCCATCTTCTGTTCATCCGAACTGTTCTCTGTCACCTTGTGTACCTTTTTGCACTTTCCCTGTGGTGACTTTTTGCTGCTGGTCTTCTTACCTGACCGGCATACTTTAGCTATGTGACCGAGCTTGCCACATTTTCTGCATTCCTGATTTTTGAACCAGCACTGATTCTGATCGTGCGTTGTCCTTCCACAACGATAACACTTTACTGCACCCAATGCCATTTGATTGGTGCTGAGTTCCGATGACCTTAGTTGCATTTCCGCGGTGCCTCTTGCTGCGGCCTCGTGCGATGCTGCAATGGTGACAGCTTTCTCAAGCGTAAGGTCCTTTTCTTCTAGCAGACGCTTTTGTGTTCCTTCTTTTAATAATCCACGCACGAATTTATCTCTCAGAGCATCTGCTAGTCCTGTACCAAACTGACAGTACTTTGATAGCTTACGCAGTTCAATTAAGAATTCAGCGTTGCTTTCCTCTTTCAGCTGCGTTCTGTTGTAAAATTTAAATCGTTCCGCTATCATCAGCGGCGTGGGGTTTAAATGTTCTTGCAGGATCGTAACAATTTTCGCGAAAGTCTGATCCGCCGGTTTATCTGGTGTTATCAGATGCTTCAATAACCCGTACGTCTTCGCCCCCATTGAGTTTAATAATGTTATTGCTTTCTTATCATCTGGTACTTCATTTGCTGTACAATAAACTCCAATGCGTTCTACATACGTGGTCCAATCTTCAACATCACTATCAAAAGCAGTGATGTTACCGTGTTTAGGCATCCTTGAGATTTTCTTTAACTATTTTATTTTCCCAAAATGGCGGCTTCCCGCGCTTGTCTTCTTCTCCCGCCTACTAAAATGGCGGCTTCCCGCGCTTGGCGGCTTTTCCCACGCTTGTCTTCTTCCCCCCGCCGACTACAATGGCGGCTTCCCGCGCTTGTCTTCTTCCCCCGCTGGCTACAATGGCGATGACCGCGCTGTTGCCGTTCTCGCCTCCCAGCGGTTCTTATTTTCCCCGACGCTGCTTTTGCTCCCCCGCGGTTCTCGTGGGCATCAACGCTTCCCTCGTTGCTGCGCCTCTCAGCCCCGATTGCAGCCCGGCCCTTTACATCGGCTGCGGTCAAGTTCTCCGCGGTTCTCGTGGCCTTAACGCTGCCCTTGTCGCTGCGCCTCTCGGCCCCGATTGCAGCCCGGCCCTTTTCACCGGCTGCGGTCGAGTTCTCCGCCCTTTTTCCTCCGGTTTCCCTCTCCTTCTCCACTGACAACGCGGCCGACTTTCTGCCCGTGTCGCTAGATCGGCTTACCCACCACCGTGGTAGAAGGATGATCACTGCCTGTCGCTGATGGAGGACTTCGTGGTCAATAATTTCCCCGGGTTCTCGATGCCTCCCGTTCGAATGCGGTGCTCAGCAGGATGATGAGGGCGGATGCTTCTTTTCGACGCCCGTTCTGGGGACGAAGCTGCCTTGGATGCAAACTGCCGCAGGGTAAGATCGGACTCGTCGCCACTGTTAAGTCTGTGTGTTCCAGATATGCTTAATATAAATCACTGGACACAGACAACAAGAATAACTAAAACAGGTCTTTACTAATCGAAGGTCAGGGCTGAACTGCTTAGCAAATTACTACACAGAGTTTATATACCGGTGTGGTCACCACCGGTACTACAATATACAGTAGCCAAGAGAAAGTAGTCCATCTCTTAAGGTAGTCTCTTAAGGTGGTACAGGTTACATACACAACAGTTTAGCTGTAATGAAAGACTTTTGTGCCAATAAACAGAAGTTTCAATGTGGCATGGTGCATGTGACTACATTCAGAGGCCCTCAAACATCCAAAGTGCGCATGAGTTAAGACTCTCATCATTCCGCCACAGGGGTGTCGACAGGAGTCCACAGGAGCCTCTGATGTATGGACCTTCCACTTTCAGCAGCCCTTCCATCTTCCTCCTCCTCCTCCTCCTCCTCCGCCTGCTCTTTCTCCTCCTCCTCCTCCTCCTCCTCATACTCCTCCTCCTCCTCCTCCACCTGCTTGTGCAGGGTTCGAGGGAAGGTTATGAATTGACGCGTTCGCCTATAAAGGGCATCTGTCACTTGCCGGATGCAACAGTGGACTGCAGCCTGAGTGGCAGTCGCATTGTCCCCAATGGCTGACTGAAAGGATCCGTTGGCATAAAAATGGAGGCCATCAGTCAGTTTAGCCATCACGGACAGAGAGGTTCTGCAACGTTCACGCGGCTGCAGATCCTGACCAAGCAGGTGGCACAGATCAGTAACAATGTCCCTCCAGATTCGGAGCCTTTCCAAACACTGCTCCTCCGACATGTCAAGGCTTGTCACCTGCTGCCTGAAGACCTTCGCAGCATCCCGTCGGATTGGCCGACCTCCATTGCCCCTCCTCCTTCTGGCCAATCCCGGCCCTCTCTCCCGCCGTCTCTCTGCCCCTTCACAGTGTTGGGCGATGAGGCCATGGCCCTCCAAATAAGCTCCCATTCCGATGCCAGTTGGTCAAAAGGCTTTTAGGTGTACCGCTGCAAGTGCTTCGGACAGGGTTGAAGGTCCCAAGTACTGTAAAGCTTAATTCCCAGAACTCCGCTCCACATTAGCTCGCCAACTCTTTGTAGCAGTGGTCGCAATGAGCAGTCCAAGTGGCAGAAGATTCTGCACCAGAGCTGTCCCCTTTAAATAGCGCCCCCCTACTCCGAGAAGGGCCTGTTAGCCCTCCCTCGAACTGTCACTAATAGCGCTGGGCGCTAAGGCTCCAGGCGCCACCCAATATGCGCTCAGGCGCTCCTAAAAGGCGTTGCACACTGAAATGACGTCATGAGCCGTTTGCGCTCGCGGGCGCGCGCAAACACTTTGCGCAGGCGCTAAATGTATAATCAATATCTGAGTTGGCGCTATCTTCATAGCGTCCGCACCAACATAGGGCTTCGCCCCAATTCTAGGTCTCTTTAGGTGCTCAGCGCCGGCGCTACTAACCCAATTTCTAGGCCTCTGTGTCTTAATGCGAGGAGCATTCGTAATAAGGTGGATGAATTAGCTGCGCAAATAGAGGTAAACGAATATGATTTGATTGGGATTACGGAAACATGGCTCCAGGGTGGCCAAGGCTGGGAACTCAACATCCAGGGGTATTCAATATTCAGGAAAGATAGGCAAAAAGGAAAGGGAGGTGGGGTAGCATTGCTGGTTAAAGAAGGGATTAACACAATTGTAAAGAAGGATATTAGCTCTGATGATGTGGAATCTTTATGGGTAGAACTGAGAAATACCAAGGGGCAGAAAACGTTAGTGGGAGTGGTGTATAGACCCCCAAACAGTAATGCGGAGGTTGGGGACGGCATTAAAAGGGAAATTAGAGAAGCGTGCAATAAGGTCATAGCAGTCATCATGGGTGACTTTAATCTACATATAGATTGGGCTAACCAAATTAGTAACAATACTGTGGAGGAGGAATTCCTGGAGTGTTTACGGGATGGTTTCCTGAACCAATATGTCGAGGAACCAACCAGAGATCAGGCCATCTTAGACTGGGTATTATGTAATGAGAAAGGATTAATTAGCAATCTTGTTGTACGAGGCCCCTTGGGTCGGAGCGATCATAATATGATCGAATTCTTCATTAAGATGGAGAATGAAGTAGTCGACTCAGAGACTAGGGTCCTAAATTTAAATAAAGGAAACTACGATGGTCTGAGGCGCGAGTTGTGTAGGATTGATTGGGGAATGTCACTCAAAGGGTTGACGGTGGATAGGCAATGGCAAACATTCAAAGACCGCATGGATGAACTACAGAATTTGTTCATCCCAGTTTGGCATAAAAACAAAACAAAAAAGGTGACTCAACCGTGGCTAACGAGGGAAATTAGGGATAGCATAAGAGCCAAGGAGAGGACATATAAATTGGCCAGAAAAAGCAGTAAACCTGAGGATTGGGAGCAGTTTAGGATTCAACAAAGGAGGACAAAGGGATTAATTAAGAAAGGGAAAATAGAATATGAGAGTAAACTTCCATGGAACATAAAAACTGACTGTAAAAGCTTTTATAGATATGTGAAGAGAAAAAGATTGGTGAAGTCAAACGTAGGTCCCTTGCAGTCAGAATCAGGGGAATTTATAATGGGGAACAAAGAAATGGCAGACCAATTAAATACATATTTTGGTTCTGTCTTCACAAAGGAGGACACAAATATCCTCCCAGAAATGTCGGGGAACATAGGGTCTGATGAAAGGGAGGAACTGAAAGAAATCAGTATTTGTAGGGAAATGGTGTTAGGGAAATTGATGGGATTGAAGGCCGATAAATCCCCAGGGCCTGATAATCTACATCCTAGGGTACTTAAGGAAGTGGCCCTAGAAATAGTTGATGATTTGCTGATCATCTTCCAGCATTCGATGGAATCTGGAACAGTATCCATGGATTGGAGGGTAGCTAATGTTACCCCACTATTCAAAAAAGGTGGTAGAGGGAAAACAGGGAATTACAGACCGGTAAGCCTGACATCGGTAGTGGGGAAAATGCTAGAGTCCATTATAAAAGATGTAATAGCTGAGCACTTGGAAAACAGTGACAGGATCAGACAAAGTCAACATGGATTTACAAAAGGTAAATCGTGCTTGACTAATCTACTGGAATTTTTTGAGGATGTAACTGATAAAATAGTTAAGGGAGAACCAGTGGATGTGGTGTATTTGGACTTTCAGAAGGCTTTTGATAAGGTCCCGCATAAGAGATTAGCATGTAAAATTAAGGCACATGGAATTGGGGACAAGGTATTGACTTGGATAGAGAACTGGTTGGCAGACAGAAAGCAAAGAGTGGGAATAAACGGGTCTTTTTACGAGTGGCAAGCAGTGACTAGTGGGGCACCGCAGGGATCGGTCCGTGGGCCCCCGCTATTCACAATATATATTAATGATCTAGACAAGAGAACTAGATGTACAATCTCCAAATTTGCAGATGACACAAAGCTGGGTGGGCGTGTGTGCTGTGAGGAGGATGCCGAGAAACTCCAGGATGATTTGGACAGGTTGGCTAATTGGGCAGAAGCATGGCAGATGCAATATAACGTGGATAAATGCGAGGTTGTCCACTTTGGTGGCAAAAACAGGAAGGCAGATTATTATCTGAATGGCAATAGATTGGGAGAAGGGGAAGTGCAACGAGACCTGAGTGTCCTTGTGCACCAGTCGCTGAAGGTAAGCATGCAGGTGCAGCAGGCGGTTAAGAAGGCAAATGGCATGTTGGCCTTCATAGCGAGAGGGTTTGAGTACAGGAACAAGGATGTCTGGCTGCAGTTGTACAGGGCCTTGGTGAGACCACACCTTGAGTATTGTGTGCAGTTTTTGTCGCCTTATCTGAGGAAGGATAAGAACATAAACATAAGAAATAGGAGCAGGAGTAGGCCAATTGGCCCCTCGAGCCTGCTCCGCCATTCAATAAGATCATGGCTGATCTGATCCTAACCGCCAATCCACTATCACAGAACCATCTCCTGAATCTAACAGAATTAGACACATGAAATAGGAGCAGGATCAGGCTACATGGCCCCTGGGCCTGCTCCGCTACCCACAGGACCATGACCGATCCGAACCTAGACTCATGTCCAAATTCCTGCCCGCTCCCCGTAACCCTTAATTCCCTTTACTTCTAGGAAAATGTCTATTTCTGTTTTAAATTTATGTAATGATGTAGCTTCTACAGCTTTTTGGTGCAGCATATTCCATGGACCTACCACCCTCTGAGTGAAGTAGTTCCTCCTCATCTCAGTTTTGAAAGAGCAGCCCCTTATTCTAAGACTATGCCCCCTAGTTCCAGTTTCACCCATCATCGGGAACATCTTCCCCACATCCACCCGATGCAACCCCTTCACAATCTTATATGTTTCAATAAGATCGCCTCTCATTCTTCTGAACTCCAATGAGTAGAGTCCCAATCTACTCAACCTCTCCTCATATGTCCATCCCCTCATCCCCGGGATTAACCGAGTGAACCTTCTTTGTACTGACTCGAGAGCAAGTATGTCCTTTCTTAAGTATGGACACCAAAACTGTACGCAGTATTCCAGGTGCGGTCTCACCAATACCTTGTACAACTGAAGCAATACCTCCCTATTTTTATATTCTATCCCCCTAGCAATGAAAGCCAACATTCCATTGGCCTTCTTAATCACTTGCTGCACCTGCATACTAACCTTTTGAGTTTCGTGCACCAGGACCCCCAGATCCCTTTGTACTTCAGTACTTTCCAGTTTCTTGCCATTAAGATAATAACTTGCTCAACGATTTTTCCTGCCAAAGTGCATAACCTCACACTTTCCAGTATTGTATTCCATCTGCCAAATCTCTGTCCACTTACTTAGCCTGTCGATGTCCCCTTGCAGGTTTTTTATGTCCTCCTCACTCACTACTTTCCCTCCCATCTTAGTATCATCTGCAAACTTTGATATGTTACACTCGGTCCCCTCCTCCAAATCGTTAATATAGATTGTAAAGAGTTGGGGACCCAGCACTGACTGACCCCTGCGGAACACCACTAGTTACTGATTGCCAGTCTGAGAGTGAACCATTTATCCCAACTCTCTGCCTTCTGTTAGATAGCCAATCCTCTATCCATGCCAGAATATTACCCCCAATCCCGTGATTTTTTATCTTAAGCAATAATCTTTTGTGTGGCACCTTGTCAAATGCCTTTTGGAAGTCTAAATACACTACGTCCACTGGTTCCCCTTTATCCACCCTATATGTTACTTCCTCAAAGAACTCCAGCAAATTTGTCAAACATGACTTCCCCTTCATAAAACCATGGATGTTCTTGCCATGGAAGGAGTTCAGCGAAGGTTCACCAGGCTGATACCTGGGATGGCAGGAATGATGTACAAGGAGAGATTGGGTCGATTGGGCTTGTACTCGCTGGAGTTTAGAAGAATGAGAGGGGATCTCATTGAAACTTATAAAATTCTGACAGGACTGGACAGACTAAATGCAGAAAGGATGTTTCTGATTGTCGGGGAGTCCAGAACCAGGGGTCACAGTCTAAGGATAAGGGGTAAGCCATTTAGGACAGAAATGAGAAGGAATTTCTTCACCCAGAGAGTGGTGAACTTGTGGAATTCTCTACCACAGAAGGCAGTCGAGGCCAATTCATTAAATATATTCAAGAAGGAGTTGGACATATTTCTTAAGCTAAAGGGATCAAAGGGTATGGGGAGAAAGCAGGGACCGGGTACTGAATTTGGTTGATCAGCCATAATCACACTGAATGGCGGAGCAGGCTCGAGGGGCCGAATGGCCTACTCCTGCTCCTATCTTCTATGTTACTATGTTAAGTCTTTCTTTCATAGAAACAGGAAGTAAGACATTCAGCCTCTCGAGCCATTCAAGGAGACTGTGGCTGATCTGTATCCTAACTCCATCCACCTGCCTTAACTCCATATCACTTAATACCCTTGACTAGCAAAAATCTATCGATCTCAGGTTTAGAATTATTAATTCAGCTGGCATCTACTGCTTTTTGTGGGAGAGTTCCACACTTCTACCACCCTTTGTGTGAAGTGTTTCCTAACTTCTCTCCTGAATGGCCTGGCTCTGATTTTAAGATTATATCACCTTGTCCTAGACTCCCCCACCAGCAGAAATTGTTTCCCTATCTAACCTATCAATTTCTTTCAAAATCCTAAACATCTCAATCAAATTTGGGATGTCCAGAGGCCGTGAAAGGCGTTATATAAATGCAAGTATTTCTTTCCTATCTGAGCTGAAACACTCACGTGTCTCCAGTCACTCCTCATGATTCAGACCTCAAAGAGTCCCAATGGCAGAGGTATGCAGATGAGTTGACCCCATGACCTTTGGCAGGGTCAGGGCTGGGAGAGGGTTACCCCGATTTGAGGGGCAATGTGAGGACAAATGGCCCTGTGGATGGTTACATTCTGTGAGCCAGTGAGTGCATGGTATAGCTGTACCCTGTACGGTCGGTGTGATTGGAGGAGGGGAGAGTCTATGGGCGGTGTGATTGGAGGAGGGGAGAGTCTATCGGCGGTGTGATTGGAGGAGGGGAGAGTCTATGGGCGAAGTGATTGGAGGAGGGGAGAGTTTATGGGCGGTGTGATTGGAGGAGGGGAGAGTCTATGGGTGGTGTGATTGGAGGAGAGGAGAGTCTATGGGCGGTGTGATTGGAGGAGGGGAGAGTCTATGGGCGGTGTGATTGGAGGAGGGGAGAGTCTATGGGCGGTGTGATTGGAGGAGGGGAGAAACATAGAAACATAGAAGATAGGAGCAGGAGTAGGCCATTCGGCCCCTCGAGCCTGCTCCGCCATTCGATGAGATCATGGCTGATGATCCAAATTCAGTACCCCGTACCTGCCTTCTCGCCATATCCCTTGATACCTTTAGCTCTAAGAAATATGTCTAACTCCTTCTTGAATATATTTAAAGACTTGGCCTCCACCGCCCTCTGTGGTAGAGAATTCCACAGGTTCACCACTCTCTGGGTGAAGAAATTCTTCCTCATCTCTGTCCTAAATGGCTTACCCCTTATCCTTAGACTATGACCCCTGGTTCTGGACTCTCCGACCATCGGGAACATTCTACCTGCATCTAGTTTGTCCAGACCTGTCAGAATTTTATAAGTTTCGATGAGATCCCCTCTCATTCTTCTAAACTCCAGTGAGTATAAGCCCAATTGACCCAATCTCTCCTCATACGTCATTCCTGCCATCCCAGGGATCAGCCTTGTGAATCTTCGCTGAACTCCTTCCATGGCAAGAACATCCTTCCTCAGATAAGGTGACCAAAACTGCACACAGTACTCAAGGTGTGGTCTCACCAAGGCCCTGTACAACTGCAGCAGGATATCCTTGCTCCTGTACTCAAACCCTTTTGCTATGAAGGCCAACATACTATTTGCCTTCTTTATCGACTGCTGCACCTGCATGCTTACCTTCAGCGACTGGTGCACAAGGACACCCAGGTCTCGTTGCACTTCCCCTTCTCCCAATCTATTGCCATTCAGATAATAGTCTGCCTTTCTGTTTTTGACACCAAAGTGGATAACCTCGCATTTATCCACGTTATATTGCATCTGCCACGCTTCTGCCCAATCACCCAACCTGTCCAAATCATCCTGGAGTTTCTCGGTATCCTCCTCGCAGCACACACGCCCACCCAGCTTTGCGTCGTTTGCAAACTTGGAGATATTACATCTAGTTCCCTTATCTAGATCATTAATGTATATTGTGAATAGCTGGGGTCCAAGGACCGATCCCTGCGGTTCCCCACTAGTCACTGCCTGCCACTCGGAAAACGACCCATTAATTCCTACTCTCTGCTTTCTGTCCGCCAACCAGTTCTCTATCCAAGTCAATACCTTGCCCCCAATCCCATGTGCCTTAACTTTACATGCTAATCTCTTATGCGGGACCTTATCGAAAGCCTTTTGAAAATCCAAATACACCACATCTACTGGTTCTCCCTTATCTATTTTCCCAGTTACATCCTCAAAAAATTCCAGTAGATTAGTCAAGCACGATTTACCTTTTGTAAATCCATGTGGACTTTGTCTGATCCTGTCACTGTTTTCCAAGTGCTCAGCTATTACATCCTTTATAATGGACTCTAGCATTTTCCCCACTACCGATGTCAGGCTTACCGGTCTGTAATTCCCTGCTTTCTCTCTACCACCCTTTTTGAATAGTGGGGTAACATTAGCTACCCTCCAATCCATGGGTACAGTTCCAGATTCCAGCGAATTTTGGAAGATGATCAGCAATGCATCTATTATTTCTAGGGCCACTTCCTTAAGTACCCTAGGATGTAGATTATCCGGCCCTGGGGATTTATCGGCCTTTAATCCCATCAATTTCCCCAA
Source organism: Somniosus microcephalus (assembly GCF_052327205.1). NCBI lineage: Eukaryota > Metazoa > Chordata > Chondrichthyes > Squaliformes > Somniosidae > Somniosus > Somniosus microcephalus. Next base: position 78,675,801 of record NC_140999.1, on the reverse strand, counting down.
CACCATTTCCCTACAAATACTGATTTTTCAGTTCCTCCCTCTCATCAGACCCTATGCTCTCCAACATCTCTGGGAGGTTATTTGTGTCCTCCTTTGTGAAGACAGAACCAAAATATGCATTTAATTGGTCAGCCATTTCTTTGTTCCCCATTATAACTTCCCCTGCTTCTGACTGCAAGGGACCTGCACTTGATTTCACTAATCTTTTTCTCTTCACATATCTATAAAAGCTTTTACAGTCAGTTTTTATGTTCCCTGGAAGCTTACTTTCATATTCTATTTTCCCCTTCTTAATTAATCCCTTTGTCCTCCTTTGTTGACTCCTAAACTGCTCCCAATCCTCAGGGTTACTGCTTTTTCTGGCCAATTTATATGCCCTCTCCTTGGATCTTATGCTATCCCTAATTTCCCTTGTTAGCCACGGTTGAGTCACTCTTTTTGTTTTATTCTTATCCCAAACTGGAATGAAGAAATTCTGTAGTTCATCCATGCGGTCTTTGAATGTTTGCAATTGTCTATCCACCGTCAACCCTTTGAGTGACATTCCCCAATCAATCCTACCCAATTCGCACCTCATACCATCGTAGTTTCCTTTATTTAAATTCAGGACCCTAGTCTCCGAGTCAACTACTTCATTCTCCATCCTAATGAAGAATTCTATCATATTATGATCGCTCTGACCCAAGAAGCCTCGTACAAGATTGCTAATTAATCTTCTCTCATTACATAATACCCAGTCTAAGATGGCCTGATCTCTGGTTGGTTCCTCGACATATTGTTCCAGAAAACCATCCCATAAACATTCTAGGTATTCCTCCTCCACAGTATTTTTACTAATTTGGTTAGCCCAATCTATATGTAAATTAAAGTCATCCATGATGACTGCTGTGCCCTTATTGCACATGTCTCTAATTTCCCGTTTAATGCCATCCCCAACCTCCGTATTACTGTTTGGAGGTCGATATACCACTCCCACTAACGTTTTCTGCCCCTTGATATTTCTCAGTTCTACCCATACAGATTCCGCATCATCAGAGTTAATATCCTTCCTTTCAATTGTGTTAATCCCCTCTTTAACCAGCAATGCTACCCGACCTCACTTTCTTTTTTTAACGCTCTCAGACCTACATGAATCATTATTTACTGTGACCATGTTTGATTTAAAACATTGAGTTCTTTACCATCTAATTTTGTTTTTCTCCTTCCTGTCTTTTGCTTTTTTCCTTGTTACCCTTTCCTCTGTCTCCCTGCTCAGCTTCCCAACCCCCTGCCACTTTAGTTCAAACCCTCCCCAACAGCACTAGCAAACACTCCCCCTACTCTATGGGTGGTGTGATTGGAGGAGCAGAGAGTCTATGGGCGGTGTGATTGGAGGAGAGGAGAGTCTATGCGCGGTGTGACTGGAGGAGCGGAGAGTCTATGGGCGGTGTGATTGGAGGAGCGGAAAGTCTATGGGCGGTGTGATTGGAGGAGGGGAGAGTCTATGGGCGGTGTGATTGGAGGAGTGGAGAGTCTATGGGCAGTGTGATTGGAGGAGAGGAGAGTCTATGGGCAGTGTGATTGGAGGAGGAGAGAGTCTCTGGGCGGAGTGATTGGAGGAGGAGAGAGTCTCTGGGCGGTGTGATTGGAGGAGAGAAGAGTCTATGGGCGGTATGATTGGAGGAGGGGAGAGCCTATGGGCGGTGTGAATGGAGGAGTGGAGAGTCTATGGGCGGTGTGATTGGAGGAGGGGAGAGTCTATGGGCGGTGTGATTGGAGGAGGGGAGAGTCTATGGGCGGTGTGAATGCAGGAGTGGAGAGTCTATGGGCGGTGTGATTGGAGGAGGGGAGAGTCTATGGGAAGTGTGATTGCAGGAGGGGAGAATCTATGGGTGGTGTGATTGGCGGAGGGGAGAGTCTATGGGCGGTGTGATTGGAGCAGGGGAGGGTCTATGGGCGGTGTGATTGGAGGAGGGGAGAGTCTATGGGCGGTGTGATTGGAGGAGGGGAGAGTCTATGGGCGGTGTGATTGGAGGAGAGGAGAGTCTATCGGCAGTGTGATTGGAGGAGGGGAGAGTCTATGTGCGGTGTGATTGGAGGACGGGAGAGTCTATGGGCGGTGTGATTGGAGGAGGGGAGAGTCTATGGGCGGTGTGATTGGAGGAGGGGAGAGTCTATGGACGGTGTGATTGGAGGAGGGGAGAGTATATGTGCGGTGTGACTGGAGGAGGGGAGAGTATATGTGCGGTGTGATTGGAGGAGGGGAAAGACTATGGGCGGTGTGATTGGAGGAGGGGAGAGTCTATGTGCGGTGTGATAGGAGGAGGGGAGAGTCTATGGGCGGTGTGATTGGAGGAGGGGAGAGTCTATGGGCGGTGTGATTGGAGGAGGGGAGAGTCTATGGGCGGTGTGATTGAAGGAGAGGAGAGTCTATGGACGGTGTGATTGGAGGAGGGGAGAGTCTATGGGCAGTGTGATTGGAGGAGAGCAGAGTCTATGGGCAGTGTGATTGGAGGAGAGGAGAGTCTATGGGCGGTGTGATTGGAGGAGGGGAGAGTCTATGGGCGGTGTGATTGGAGTAGAGGAGAGTCTATGGGCGGTGTGATTGGAGGAGGGGAGAGTCTATGGGCGGTGAGATTGGAGGACAGGTGAGTCTATGGGCGGTGTGATTGGAGGAGGGGAGAGTCTATGGGTGGTGTGATTGGAGGAGGGGACAGTCTATGGCTGGTGTGATTGGAGGAGGGGAGAGTCTATGGGCGGTGTGATTGGAGTAGAGGAGAGTCTATGGGCGGTGTGATTGGAGGAGAGGAGAGTCTATGGGCGGCGTGATTGGAGGAGGGGAGAGTCTATGGGCGGTGTGACTGGAGGAGAGGAGAGTCTATGCGCGGTGTGATTGGAGGAGCGGAGTGTCTATGGGCGGTGTGATTGGAGGAGGGGACAGTCTATGGGCGGTGTGATTGGAGGAGAGGAGAGTCTATGGGCAGTGTGATTGGAGGAGGGGAGAGTCGATGGGCGGTGTGATTGGAGGAGGGGAGAGTTTATGGGCAGTGTGATTGGAGGAGGGGAGAGTCTATGGGCGGTGTGATTGGAGGAGGGGAGATTCTAAGTGAGGTGTGATTGGAGGAGGGGTGAGTCTATGGGCGGTGTGACTGGAGGAGGGGAGAGTCTATGGGCGGTGTGATTGGTGGAGAGGAGAGTCTATGGGCGGTGTGATTGGAGGAGGGATGAGTCTATGGGCGGTGTGATTGGAGGAGAGGAGAGTCTATGGGCGGTGTGATTGGAGGAGAGGAGAGTCTATGGGCGGTGTGATTGGAGGAGAGGAGAGTCTATGGGCGGTGTGATTGGAGGAGGGGAGAGTCTATGGGCGGTGTGATTGGAGGAGGAGAGAGTCTATGGGCGGTGTGATTGGAGGAGGGGAGAGTCTATGGGCGGTGTGATTGGAGGAGAGGAGAGTCTATGGGCGGTGTGATTGGAGGAGAGGAGAGTCTATGGGAAGTGTGATTGCAGGAGGGGAGAGTCTATGGGTGGTGTGATTGGAGGAGAGGAGAGTCTATGGGCGGTGTGATTGAAGGAGGGGAGAGTCTATGGGCGGTGTGATTGGAGGAGGGGAGAGTCTATGGGCGGTGTGATTGGAGGAGGGGAGAGCCTATGGGCGGTGTGATTGGAGGAGCGGAGAGTCTATGCGCGTTGTGATTGGAGGAGAGGAGAGTCTATGGGCGGTGTGATTGGAGGAGAGGAGAGTCTATAGGCGGTGTGATTGGAGGAGGGGAGAGTCTATGGGCGGTGTGATTGGAGGAGGGGAAAGTCTATGGGCGGTGTGATTGGAGGAGGGGAGAGTCTATGGGCGGTGTGATTGGAGGAGGGAAAATCTATGGGCGGTGTGATTGGAGGAAGGGAGAGTCTATGGGCCGTGTGATTGGAGGAGGGGAGAGTCTATGGGCGGTGTGATTGGAGGAGGGGAAAGTCTATGGGCGGTGTGATTGGAGGAGGGGAGAGTCTATGGGCGGTGTGATTGGAGGAGGGGAAAGTCTATGGGCGGTGTGATTGGAGGAAGGGTGAGTCTATGGGCGGTGTGATTGGAGGAGCGGAGAGTCTATGGGCGGTGTGATTGGAGGAGGGGAGAGTCTATGGGCGGTGTGATTGGAGGAGGGAGGGTCTATGGGCGGTGTGATTGGAGGAGGGGAGAGACTATGGGCGGTGTGATTGGAGGAGGGGAGAGTCTATGGGCGGTGTGATTGGAGGAGAGGAGAGTCTATGGGCGGTGTGATTGGAGGAGGGGAGAGTCTATGGGCGGTGTGTTGGAGGAGGGAGAGTCTATGGGCAGTGTGATTGGAGGAGGGAGAGTCTATGGGCAGTGTGATTGGAGGAAAGGAGAGTCTATGGGCGGTGTGATTGGAGGAGGGGAGAGTCTATGGGCGGTGTGATTGGAGGAGGGGAAAGTCTATGGGCGGTGTGATTGGAGGAGGAGAGAGTCTATGGGCGGTGTGATTGGAGGAGAGGAGAGTCTATGGGTGGTGTGATTGGAGGAGGGGAAAGTCTATGGGCGGTGTGATTGGAGGAGGGAGGGTCTATGGGCGGTGTGATTGGAGGAGGGGTGAGTCTATGGGCGGTGTGATTGGAGGAGAGGAGAGTCTATGGGCGGTGTGATTGGAGGAGGGGAGAGCCTATGGGCGGTGTGATTGGAGGAGGGAGAGTCTATGGGCAGTGTGGTTGGAGGAGGGAGAGTCTATGGGCAGTGTGATTGGAGGAGAGGAGAGTCTATGGGTGGTGTGATTGGAGGAGGGGAGAGTCTATGGGCGGTGTGATTGGAGGAGAGGAGAGTCTATGGGCGGTGTGATTGGAGGAGGGGAGAGTCTATGGGCGGTGTGATTGGAGGAGGGGAGAGTCTATGGACGGTGTGATTGGAGGAGGGGAGAGTCTATGGGCGGTGTGATTGGAGGAGGGGAGAGTCTATGGGAAGTGTGATTGCAGGAGGGGAGAATCTATGGGTGGTGTGATTGGCGGAGGGGAGAGTCTATGGGCGGTGTGATTGGAGCAGGGGAGGGTCTATGGGCGGTGTGATTGGAGTAGAGGAGAGTCTATGGGCGGTGTGATTGGAGGAGAGGAGAGTCTATGGGCGGCGTGATTGGAGGAGGGGAGAGTCTATGGGCGGTGTGACTGGAGGAGAGGAGAGTCTATGCGCGGTGTGATTGGAGGAGCGGAGTGTCTATGGGCGGTGTGATTGGAGGAGGGGACAGTCTATGGGCGGTGTGATTGGAGGAGAGGAGAGTCTATGGGCAGTGTGATTGGAGGAGGGGAGAGTCGATGGGCGGTGTGATTGGAGGAGGGGAGAGTATATGTGCGGTGTGATTGGAGGAGGGGAAAGACTATGGGCGGTGTGATTGGAGGAGGGGAGAGTCTATGTGCGGTGTGATAGGAGGAGGGGAGAGTCTATGGGCGGTGTGATTGGAGGAGGGGAGAGTCTATGGGCGGTGTGATTGGAGGAGGGGAGAGTCTATGGGCGGTGTGATTGAAGGAGAGGAGAGTCTATGGACGGTGTGATTGGAGGAGGGGAGAGTCTATGGGCAGTGTGATTGGAGGAGAGCAGAGTCTATGGGCAGTGTGATTGGAGGAGAGGAGAGTCTATGGGCGGTGTGATTGGAGGAGGGGAGAGTCTATGGGCGGTGTGATTGGAGTAGAGGAGAGTCTATGGGCGGTGTGATTGGAGGAGGGGAGAGTCTATGGGCGGTGAGATTGGAGGACAGGTGAGTCTATGGGCGGTGTGATTGGAGGAGGGGAGAGTCTATGGGTGGTGTGATTGGAGGAGGGGACAGTCTATGGCTGGTGTGATTGGAGGAGGGGAGAGTCTATGGGCGGTGTGATTGGAGTAGAGGAGAGTCTATGGGCGGTGTGATTGGAGGAGAGGAGAGTCTATGGGCGGCGTGATTGGAGGAGGGGAGAGTCTATGGGCGGTGTGACTGGAGGAGAGGAGAGTCTATGCGCGGTGTGATTGGAGGAGCGGAGTGTCTATGGGCGGTGTGATTGGAGGAGGGGACAGTCTATGGGCGGTGTGATTGGAGGAGAGGAGAGTCTATGGGCAGTGTGATTGGAGGAGGGGAGAGTCGATGGGCGGTGTGATTGGAGGAGGGGAGAGTTTATGGGCAGTGTGATTGGAGGAGGGGAGAGTCTATGGGCGGTGTGATTGGAGGAGGGGAGATTCTATGTGAGGTGTGATTGGAGGAGGGGTGAGTCTATGGGCGGTGTGACTGGAGGAGGGGAGAGTCTATGGGCGGTGTGATTGGTGGAGAGGAGAGTCTATGGGCGGTGTGATTGGAGGAGGGATGAGTCTATGGGCGGTGTGATTGGAGGAGAGGAGAGTCTATGGGCGGTGTGATTGGAGGAGAGGAGAGTCTATGGGCGGTGTGATTGGAGGAGAGGAGAGTCTATGGGCGGTGTGATTGGAGGAGGGGAGAGTCTATGGGCGGTGTGATTGGAGGAGGAGAGAGTCTATGGGCGGTGTGATTGGAGGAGGGGAGAGTCTATGGGCGGTGTGATTGGAGGAGAGGAGAGTCTATGGGCGGTGTGATTGGAGGAGAGGAGAGTCTATGGGAAGTGTGATTGCAGGAGGGGAGAGTCTATGGGTGGTGTGATTGGAGGAGAGGAGAGTCTATGGGCGGTGTGATTGAAGGAGGGGAGAGTCTATGGGCGGTGTGATTGCAGGAGAGGAGAGTCTATGGGTGGTGTGACTGGAGGAGAGGAGAGTCTATGGGCGGTGTGATTGAAGGAGGGGAGAGTCTATGCGCGGTGTGATTGGATGAGGGGAGAGTCTATGGGCGGTGTGATTGGAGGAGGGGAGAGCCTATGGGCGGTGTGATTGGAGGAGCGGAGAGTCTATGCGCGTTGTGATTGGAGGAGAGGAGAGTCTATGGGCGGTGTGATTGGAGGAGAGGAGAGTCTATAGGCGGTGTGATTGGAGGAGGGGAGAGTCTATGGGCGGTGTGATTGGAGGAGGGGAAAGTCTATGGGCGGTGTGATTGGAGGAGGGGAGAGTCTATGGGCGGTGTGATTGGAGGAGGGGAAAGTCTATGGGCGGTGTGATTGGAGGAGGGGAGAGTCTATGGGCGGTGTGATTGGAGGAGGGGAGAGTCTATGGGCGGTGTGATTGGAGGAGGGGAAAGTCTATGGGCGGTGTGATTGGAGGAGGGGAGAGTCTATGGGCGGTGTGATTGGAGGAGGGGAAAGTCTATGGGCGGTGTGATTGGAGGAAGGGTGAGTCTATGGGCGGTGTGATTGGAGGAGCGGAGAGTCTATGGGCGGTGTGATTGGAGGAGGGGAGAGTCTATGGGCGGTGTGATTGGAGGAGGGAGGGTCTATGGGCGGTGTGATTGGAGGAGGGGAGAGACTATGGGCGGTGTGATTGGAGGAGGGGAGAGTCTATGGGCGGTGTGATTGGAGGAGAGGAGAGTCTATGGGCGGTGTGATTGGAGGAGGGGAGAGTCTATGGGCGGTGTGATTGGAGGAGGGAGAGTCTATGGGCAGTGTGATTGGAGGAGGGAGAGTCTATGGGCAGTGTGATTGGAGGAAAGGAGAGTCTATGGGCGGTGTGATTGGAGGAGGGGAGAGTCTATGGGCGGTGTGATTGGAGGAGGGGAAAGTCTATGGGCGGTGTGATTGGAGTAGAGGAGAGTCTATGGGCGGTGTGATTGGAGGAGAGGAGAGTCTATGGGCGGCGTGATTGGAGGAGGGGAGAGTCTATGGGCGGTGTGACTGGAGGAGAGGAGAGTCTATGCGCGGTGTGATTGGAGGAGCGGAGTGTCTATGGGCGGTGTGATTGGAGGAGGGGACAGTCTATGGGCGGTGTGATTGGAGGAGAGGAGAGTCTATGGGCAGTGTGATTGGAGGAGGGGAGAGTCGATGGGCGGTGTGATTGGAGGAGGGGAGAGTATATGTGCGGTGTGATTGGAGGAGGGGAAAGACTATGGGCGGTGTGATTGGAGGAGGGGAGAGTCTATGTGCGGTGTGATAGGAGGAGGGGAGAGTCTATGGGCGGTGTGATTGGAGGAGGGGAGAGTCTATGGGCGGTGTGATTGGAGGAGGGGAGAGTCTATGGGCGGTGTGATTGAAGGAGAGGAGAGTCTATGGACGGTGTGATTGGAGGAGGGGAGAGTCTATGGGCAGTGTGATTGGAGGAGAGCAGAGTCTATGGGCAGTGTGATTGGAGGAGAGGAGAGTCTATGGGCGGTGTGATTGGAGGAGGGGAGAGTCTATGGGCGGTGTGATTGGAGTAGAGGAGAGTCTATGGGCGGTGTGATTGGAGGAGGGGAGAGTCTATGGGCGGTGAGATTGGAGGACAGGTGAGTCTATGGGCGGTGTGATTGGAGGAGGGGAGAGTCTATGGGTGGTGTGATTGGAGGAGGGGACAGTCTATGGCTGGTGTGATTGGAGGAGGGGAGAGTCTATGGGCGGTGTGATTGGAGTAGAGGAGAGTCTATGGGCGGTGTGATTGGAGGAGAGGAGAGTCTATGGGCGGCGTGATTGGAGGAGGGGAGAGTCTATGGGCGGTGTGACTGGAGGAGAGGAGAGTCTATGCGCGGTGTGATTGGAGGAGCGGAGTGTCTATGGGCGGTGTGATTGGAGGAGGGGACAGTCTATGGGCGGTGTGATTGGAGGAGAGGAGAGTCTATGGGCAGTGTGATTGGAGGAGGGGAGAGTCGATGGGCGGTGTGATTGGAGGAGGGGAGAGTTTATGGGCAGTGTGATTGGAGGAGGGGAGAGTCTATGGGCGGTGTGATTGGAGGAGGGGAGATTCTATGTGAGGTGTGATTGGAGGAGGGGTGAGTCTATGGGCGGTGTGACTGGAGGAGGGGAGAGTCTATGGGCGGTGTGATTGGTGGAGAGGAGAGTCTATGGGCGGTGTGATTGGAGGAGGGATGAGTCTATGGGCGGTGTGATTGGAGGAGAGGAGAGTCTATGGGCGGTGTGATTGGAGGAGAGGAGAGTCTATGGGCGGTGTGATTGGAGGAGAGGAGAGTCTATGGGCGGTGTGATTGGAGGAGGGGAGAGTCTATGGGCGGTGTGATTGGAGGAGGAGAGAGTCTATGGGCGGTGTGATTGGAGGAGGGGAGAGTCTATGGGCGGTGTGATTGGAGGAGAGGAGAGTCTATGGGCGGTGTGATTGGAGGAGAGGAGAGTCTATGGGAAGTGTGATTGCAGGAGGGGAGAGTCTATGGGTGGTGTGATTGGAGGAGAGGAGAGTCTATGGGCGGTGTGATTGAAGGAGGGGAGAGTCTATGGGCGGTGTGATTGGAGGAGAGGAGAGTCTATGGGTGGTGTGACTGGAGGAGAGGAGAGTCTATGGGCGGTGTGATTGAAGGAGGGGAGAGTCTATGCGCGGTGTGATTGGATGAGGGGAGAGTCTATGGGCGGTGTGATTGGAGGAGGGGAGAGCCTATGGGCGGTGTGATTGGAGGAGCGGAGAGTCTATGCGCGTTGTGATTGGAGGAGAGGAGAGTCTATGGGCGGTGTGATTGGAGGAGAGGAGAGTCTATAGGCGGTGTGATTGGAGGAGGGGAGAGTCTATGGGCGGTGTGATTGGAGGAGGGGAAAGTCTATGGGCGGTGTGATTGGAGGAGGGGAGAGTCTATGGGCGGTGTGATTGGAGGAGGGGAAAGTCTATGGGCGGTGTGATTGGAGGAGGGGAGAGTCTATGGGCGGTGTGATTGGAGGAGGGGAGAGTCTATGGGCGGTGTGATTGGAGGAGGGGAAAGTCTATGGGCGGTGTGATTGGAGGAGGGGAGAGTCTATGGGCGGTGTGATTGGAGGAGGGGAAAGTCTATGGGCGGTGTGATTGGAGGAAGGGTGAGTCTATGGGCGGTGTGATTGGAGGAGCGGAGAGTCTATGGGCGGTGTGATTGGAGGAGGGGAGAGTCTATGGGCGGTGTGATTGGAGGAGGGAGGGTCTATGGGCGGTGTGATTGGAGGAGGGGAGAGACTATGGGCGGTGTGATTGGAGGAGGGGAGAGTCTATGGGCGGTGTGATTGGAGGAGAGGAGAGTCTATGGGCGGTGTGATTGGAGGAGGGGAGAGTCTATGGGCGGTGTGATTGGAGGAGGGAGAGTCTATGGGCAGTGTGATTGGAGGAGGGAGAGTCTATGGGCAGTGTGATTGGAGGAAAGGAGAGTCTATGGGCGGTGTGATTGGAGGAGGGGAGAGTCTATGGGCGGTGTGATTGGAGGAGGGGAAAGTCTATGGGCGGTGTGATTGGAGTAGAGGAGAGTCTATGGGCGGTGTGATTGGAGGAGAGGAGAGTCTATGGGCGGCGTGATTGGAGGAGGGGAGAGTCTATGGGCGGTGTGACTGGAGGAGAGGAGAGTCTATGCGCGGTGTGATTGGAGGAGCGGAGTGTCTATGGGTGGTGTGATTGGAGGAGGGGACAGTCTATGGGCGGTGTGATTGGAGGAGAGGAGAGTCTATGGGCAGTGTGATTGGAGGAGGGGAGAGTCGATGGGCGGTGTGATTGGAGGAGGGGAGAGTATATGTGCGGTGTGATTGGAGGAGGGGAAAGACTATGGGCGGTGTGATTGGAGGAGGGGAGAGTCTATGTGCGGTGTGATAGGAGGAGGGGAGAGTCTATGGGCGGTGTGATTGGAGGAGGGGAGAGTCTATGGGCGGTGTGATTGGAGGAGGGGAGAGTCTATGGGCGGTGTGATTGAAGGAGAGGAGAGTCTATGGACGGTGTGATTGGAGGAGGGGAGAGTCTATGGGCAGTGTGATTGGAGGAGAGCAGAGTCTATGGGCAGTGTGATTGGAGGAGAGGAGAGTCTATGGGCGGTGTGATTGGAGGAGGGGAGAGTCTATGGGCGGTGTGATTGGAGTAGAGGAGAGTCTATGGGCGGTGTGATTGGAGGAGGGGAGAGTCTATGGGCGGTGAGATTGGAGGACAGGTGAGTCTATGGGCGGTGTGATTGGAGGAGGGGAGAGTCTATGGGTGGTGTGATTGGAGGAGGGGACAGTCTATGGCTGGTGTGATTGGAGGAGGGGAGAGTCTATGGGCGGTGTGATTGGAGTAGAGGAGAGTCTATGGGCGGTGTGATTGGAGGAGAGGAGAGTCTATGGGCGGCGTGATTGGAGGAGGGGAGAGTCTATGGGCGGTGTGATTGGAGGAGGGGACAGTCTATGGGCGGTGTGATTGGAGGAGAGGAGAGTCTATGGGCAGTGTGATTGGAGGAGGGGAGAGTCGATGGGCGGTGTGATTGGAGGAGGGGAGAGTTTATGGGCAGTGTGATTGGAGGAGGGGAGAGTCTATGGGCGGTGTGATTGGAGGAGGGGAGATTCTATGTGAGGTGTGATTGGAGGAGGGGTGAGTCTATGGGCGGTGTGACTGGAGGAGGGGAGAGTCTATGGGCGGTGTGATTGGTGGAGAGGAGAGTCTATGGGCGGTGTGATTGGAGGAGGGATGAGTCTATGGGCGGTGTGATTGGAGGAGAGGAGAGTCTATGGGCGGTGTGATTGGAGGAGAGGAGAGTCTATGGGCGGTGTGATTGGAGGAGAGGAGAGTCTATGGGCGGTGTGATTGGAGGAGGGGAGAGTCTATGGGCGGTGTGATTGGAGGAGGAGAGAGTCTATGGGCGGTGTGATTGGAGGAGGGGAGAGTCTATGGGCGGTGTGATTGGAGGAGAGGAGAGTCTATGGGCGGTGTGATTGGAGGAGAGGAGAGTCTATGGGAAGTGTGATTGCAGGAGGGGAGAGTCTATGGGTGGTGTGATTGGAGGAGAGGAGAGTCTATGGGCGGTGTGATTGAAGGAGGGGAGAGTCTATGGGCGGTGTGATTGGAGGAGAGGAGAGTCTATGGGTGGTGTGACTGGAGGAGAGGAGAGTCTATGGGCGGTGTGATTGAAGGAGGGGAGAGTCTATGCGCGGTGTGATTGGATGAGGGGAGAGTCTATGGGCGGTGTGATTGGAGGAGGGGAGAGCCTATGGGCGGTGTGATTGGAGGAGCGGAGAGTCTATGCGCGTTGTGATTGGAGGAGAGGAGAGTCTATGGGCGGTGTGATTGGAGGAGAGGAGAGTCTATAGGCGGTGTGATTGGAGGAGGGGAGAGTCTATGGGCGGTGTGATTGGAGGAGGGGAAAGTCTATGGGCGGTGTGATTGGAGGAGGGGAGAGTCTATGGGCGGTGTGATTGGAGGAGGGGAAAGTCTATGGGCGGTGTGATTGGAGGAGGGGAGAGTCTATGGGCGGTGTGATTGGAGGAGGGGAGAGTCTATGGGCGGTGTGATTGGAGGAGGGGAAAGTCTATGGGCGGTGTGATTGGAGGAGGGGAGAGTCTATGGGCGGTGTGATTGGAGGAGGGGAAAGTCTATGGGCGGTGTGATTGGAGGAAGGGTGAGTCTATGGGCGGTGTGATTGGAGGAGCGGAGAGTCTATGGGCGGTGTGATTGGAGGAGGGGAGAGTCTATGGGCGGTGTGATTGGAGGAGGGAGGGTCTATGGGCGGTGTGATTGGAGGAGGGGAGAGACTATGGGCGGTGTGATTGGAGGAGGGGAGAGTCTATGGGCGGTGTGATTGGAGGAGAGGAGAGTCTATGGGCGGTGTGATTGGAGGAGGGGAGAGTCTATGGGCGGTGTGATTGGAGGAGGGAGAGTCTATGGGCAGTGTGATTGGAGGAGGGAGAGTCTATGGGCAGTGTGATTGGAGGAAAGGAGAGTCTATGGGCGGTGTGATTGGAGGAGGGGAGAGTCTATGGGCGGTGTGATTGGAGGAGGGGAAAGTCTATGGGCGGTGTGATTGGAGGAGGAGAGAGTCTATGGGCGGTGTGATTGGAGGAGAGGAGAGTCTATGGGTGGTGTGATTGGAGGAGGGGAAAGTCTATGGGCGGTGTGATTGGAGGAGGGAGGGTCTATGGGCGGTGTGATTGGAGGAGGGGTGAGTCTATGGGCGGTGTGATTGGAGGAGAGGAGAGTCTATGGGCGGTGTGATTGGAGGAGGGGAGAGCCTATGGGCGGTGTGATTGGAGGAGGGAGAGTCTATGGGCAGTGTGATTGGAGGAGGGAGAGTCTATGGGCAGTGTGATTGGAGGAGAGGAGAGTCTATGGGCGGTGTGATTGGAGGAGGGGAGAGTCTATGGGCGGTGTGATTGGAGGAGAGGAGAGTCTATGGGCGGTGTGATTGGAGGAGGGGAGAGTCTATGGGCGGTGTGATTGGAGGAGGGGAGAGTCTATGGACGGTGTGATTGGAGGAGGGGAGAGTCTATGGGCGGTGTGATTGGAGGAGAGGAGAGTCTATGGGCAGGGAGTACCTGGTACGGCTGTCTCCTCCTGGGACCTTCAGCCAGGGCTGTGTTACACCAGCACAGGTTGAGAGTCCACCTTCTTGACCGGCAGCTTCATAGAGAAAGGCTTCTTGTGGCAGGCAGTGGATGTCCAAACCTCTCTGAGAGAACGTACAGTGGAGCCGGTAACCGTGTGCAGAAAGCACCAGTGGTCACCTGCACAGAGGATTCTTACCGTAGGAAGCTTTGTCCATTTTCTTGGACAGTTGAGCTCGTATCGTGGGCATCGGAATACAGGAGAACATCATCATACCTCGAGCTGTAAAACACAAAGGTCACACCGTCACTGTGTATGCATCAAGTTGTACACATGTACATACAGAAACATTCTCGCACATACTCACACAGACACTCTTGACACACACTCACACACTCACACACACTCTGACACACACACAATCACACTCACACACACTCTGACACACACACTCACACATGCTCCCACACACACACTCACTCATACGTACTTACACCCACTGTGGGTCTGATGGTTTCACTTGCTGTCATGACTTCATAATGTCAAACCCATCAGTGAGTGAGTGAGCTGGCCATGCCTGGTTGCCCCGGGATGTTGCTGCGGCCCCAGCCCTGTGAGGAGGACACTGAGTGAGCACGGGACACACTTTCTCGCACGGTGAGGACAGCAGCTCCAGCTCACACAGAGCTTCACCTTCTCAAAGCCAGCACCATATTTAACCGGGTGGATCAGAAAGGAAATGACTGGCTCCTGTTACTGGGCTTGCGCCATGCTCCTGCTGCTACAGGCCGAGGGGGAGTGGCCAGTGGGACCGGCCTGCCCAAAATCCTGCCACTGTTCTCGTTTCTGTTATTCCAACTGCTGTCACGGTAACAATGGAATGTTATGTCATCACTCCATTGATAACCATAGCAACAGTCCTTCCCTTAACCGCAGGGAACTAAACCAGTAATTGCCAAGTTTGTGGTCAGATAAAGGCTTAATGTTTTGAAGGATTTGTATTACTTGAGAGTTAGGGCCCCTGAATTGTTGTTTCTTCATACGTAGTAAACAAGTTAGGACAGGAAGTGAGGGGAGGACGGTTGATGGAGATTGAATGTTACCTTGTAGTTTGGATCATTTTATGCGTTTGTTTTGCCAGTGTAGTTGTGAAAGCGGAAATGAGAGTGATATCTGTCCCTTAGCACTGTTTGTGTGAGGTTATTGTTAAGTCTGTGTGTTCTAGTTGTATTAAGATTAATTACTGACACAGACTACAAGAATAAAGTTCAACAGGTCTTTACTAGTTGGAGGTCAGGACTATACTAAATACAATATCACTACACAGTACTTATATACCGGTGGTCACCACCGGTATTACGTATACAGCAGCCAGAGAAAGTAGTACATCTCTTAAGGTGGAACAGGCTTAAGTTCTCTTAAGGTGGAACAGGTTACATACACCACAATCCTCCCTTTTTAGCTTAACAGTCATATCCCCATTTAACATAACATCATAACATATATACATATATAACTTCAGGTATAAACAGTTCAAAGGTTCAGTCTCTCAGGAGGCCTTCTGATTCGGTTTGGATAACGCCTTTCAGTGGTCTCTGATTCTTGTTGCTGAGGTGACTCTTCTTGTTGGTTTCCTATGTATTGGGCGTCATCATCAGGTACAGTCCCTGCCGAGGTAGATGCTTCAGGTTCATTAACGTCTTCCACAGTTGTCTCTGTCGCAACCATGGGTTCGACCCTTGCTCTTGATTCTACCAGTTGATCCGCATGACGCCTTATCACATTGTTACCAATATCAACTGTGTACATCAGAGGTCCTTGTCTGGCCCGAATTGTTCCGGACTGCCATTTTTCATTTCCATAGCCCCTTGCCAACACTGGTTGTCCTACGTCGAAACTTCGAGTGGACTTGTTATTAATATGCCGGAACTGTTTGTTTTCCACTTCCCTCCGCACATTTGGTTTTAACAAGTCCAACCTGGACCGCAACCTCTTGTTATAAAACATCATGGCAGGACTTTGGTTAGTCACTGTATGAGCGGCGTTTCGATATGCCATTAGGAAATTGTCCACCTTGTGTTGTAACGGAATCTGATCATCGTTCATGGCCTTTATTGCCTTTTTGAATGTTTGGACAAATCTCTCGGCCAACCCGTTTGTCGCCGGATGATATGGGGCAGAGGTATAATGTTTCACCCCATTCTTCTTTAAGAATTTTTGGAATTCTTCCGACACGAACTGTGGTCCGTTGTACGAACATATCTGTTCTGGCAATCCGTTCCTTGCGAATATTGTTCTTAACACCGCAATTGTCTTTTCTGAAGTAGTGGTATTCATCTTGATCACTTCTGGCCATTTGGAATGTGCGTCCACCGCAATTAGGAACATGGAGTCCATGAATGGACCAGCAAAGTCAATATGTACGCGTTGCCATGGGGCTGAAGGCCATTCCCATGGGTGTAGCGGTGCGATCGGAGGTGCATTTTGCACTTTTTGGCACCCAGCGCAGCTTTTTGTCAACTCCTCTATCTGTTGGTCAATGCCCGGCCACCATACATAAGCCCTAGCAAGACTTTTCATCTTAACTCCCCCCAGATGACCTTCATGCAGTTCCTTTAGAACTCTTTCCCGTAACTTGGGAGGAATAATCACTCTTGTCCCGTACATCAAAGTACCATAGCAGACGGACAGCTGGTCTCGCCTTGCCGAGAATGCCGGTAACAGAGGATCACCATGTGTTGGCCATCCCTTCACTGTCACCTCGTAAACTCGGGACAGTGTCGGGTCGTTCCTGGTTTCTCTTTCAATACTTGCATTGGTGACTGGTAAACACTCGATGATGGTCGAATGAAATAACTCAACAGGGTCAACTTTGTCGTCTCTTCTGCTTCAGGTAGTGGCAGGCGTGACAGCCCATCAGCATTGCCATGCTGCTTTGTACCTTTGAATTCTATTTGATATTGATGTGCCCCTAGGAAAAGGGACCATCTCTGGAGTCGCTGTGCTGTCATCACCGAAACACCCTTCTTAGGGTTAAAAATGGATACCAACGGCTGATGGTCTGTCAAAAGTGTGAATTTTTGGCCCTGCAGGTAATGATTAAACTTCTTCACTCCCCATACAAGGCTGAGAGCCTCCCTATCGATCTGCGCATAGTTGCGCTCAGCGGAGGTCAATGATCTGGATGCAAACGCGACTGGCCTTTCCATGCCATTTGGCAACTTGTGTGAGAGTACTGCCCCAATACCATATGGAGAAGCATCACAAGCCAACCGAATAGGCAGTGTCGGGTTGAAGTGAGCCAACACTTCCTCTGAGGTGATCAATTCTTTGCTTTTGCGAAATGCCTTCTTACAGTTTTCGCTCCATTCCCATGGTACCCCCTTCTGTAAAAGAGCATTCAGTGGGTGCAGTACCGTGGATAGATTTGGTAGAAACTTATGGTAATAGCTAATCAATCCCAGAAACGACCTCAACTGAGAGACATTATCCGGAGCGGGAGCCTTTACAACTGCTTCTATCTTGTCAGGAGACTTATGAAGCCCCTCCCGGTCAATGACATGACCACAGTACGAGATCCGCTTCTGAAAGAACTCACATTTCTGCCGATTAACTCTAAGTCCATACTCTTTCAGTCTGTTGAGCACCAGTTCCAAGTTTGCGAGGCATTCTTCATCACTATCACCTGTAATCAGAATATCGTCCAGGTAACATTGTGTGCCTGGAATTCCCTGGAATACCTGCTCCATGGCCCTCTGCCAAATTGCCGGAGCCGATGCCACTCCAAAAACCAGCCTATTATACCGGTACAAACCTCTATGCGTGTTGATCGTGAGGTACTGGCGTGACTCTTCTTCAACCTCCATCTGCAAGTACGCCTGCGCCAGGTCTGTCTTGATGAAGTGTTTCCCGCCAGACAACGAAGCAAAAATATCCTCAATCCGCGGAAGCGGATACTGCACCGTGTGAAGCACCGGATTAACGGTGATCTTGAAATCTCCACAGATGCGAACCTTCCCTGGTTCTCCTGGCTTGTTGCTCGAAGGACGTTTCATAAGGGGAACAATGGGCGTAGCCCACTCACTCCAATCTACCTTAGACAGTACACCTGA
This sequence comes from Somniosus microcephalus, assembly GCF_052327205.1. NCBI lineage: Eukaryota > Metazoa > Chordata > Chondrichthyes > Squaliformes > Somniosidae > Somniosus > Somniosus microcephalus. The sequence continues at coordinate 78,658,425 of NC_140999.1, read as the reverse complement.
ACGTTCTAGCACTTCCAGTTCCGCTTTTACAGTAGGTCGTATTGCATAGGGTACCGGTCTGGCTTTGAAAAATTTTGGTTGTGCATGTTCATCAATCTTGATGTTTGCCGTAATTCCTTTCAGTGTTCCCAGTCCTTGCTGGAACACCTCTTTAGCATCATCCAATATTTTGGACAATCGTTTAGGTTTGACATCTGTTTCCCCGGAATCTACCGTTAGTGCTTTTAAGGAGTGCCAGTCCATATTCATTTTCCTAATCCACTCCTGTCCCAGTAGTGGTGGACCTCCTTCAGGTAGCACATATAAGTCCATTACTTGGCTTTCTTCGCCCTTGTGGACCGCTTTTACCTCTATCTTTCCGCTGGGGTACACTCTTTGCCCCGTGTATGTTTTCAATATAATCTCCGTATCCCGTAGGGGAATATGTTGGAATAACCTTTTGTAATCTTTCTTATTCATGACCGTCAATGCCGACCCAGTGTCCAATTCCATCTTTACTTGGACTCCTGCTATCTGAAGAGTGACCCAAATTGTCTGGAGATCTGCATCCTTACCAACGTTGTGTACTCTTAAGCTACCCAGTTCATTACTGCTAGCGTCTGAATCTGACTTCTGTTCGTTCGAACTGGTCTTTGTCACCTTGTGCACCTTTATGTATTTTCCTTGCGGTGACTTTTTGTTGCTGGTCTTCTTTCCTGACCGGCATACTTTAGCGATGTGGCCAAGCCTGCCACACATTCTGCATTCTTGGTTTTTAAACCAACACTGGTTCTGATCGTGTGTTGTCTTTCCACAACGATAACATTTTACAGTACTCAAACCCAATTTATTTGTACTGAGTTCCGGTGACCGTAGCTGCATTACTGCCGTGCCTCTCGCTGCGGCTTCGTGTGCTGCTGCCATAGTGACCGCTTTCTCAAGCGTCAGCTCATTCTCCTCGAGCAGTCGCTTTTGTGTATCTTCTTTTAATAATCCACACACAAATTTATCTGTTAGCGCGTCTGTTAGTCCCGTTCCAAACTGACAGTACTTTGCTAGCTTACGCAATGCCATTAAATATTCAGCATTGCTTTCATCCTTCAGCTGCCTTCTGCTGTAAAATTTAAATCGTTCTGCTAGCATCAGCGGCGTGGGGTTTAGATGATTTTTCAGGACAGTAACAATCTCCTCGAACGTCTTATCCGCCAGTTCATCTGGTGATAAAAGGTGTTTCAATTGCCCGTATGTCTTCGCACCCATTAAGTTTAATAACGTTAGTGCTTTCTCTGCATCTGGAATTTTATTTGCTTTACAATAATTTTGTATGCGTTCTACATACATGGCCCAATCTTCGATGTCGCTATCAAAGGTATTAATGTTCCCATGTTTAGGCATCGTTGCAATTTATTTTATCCCAAGATGGCGGCTTCCTGCTCTTGTCTTCGTCCTCCACCTACAAAATGGCGGTTTTCCCACGCTTGGCGGTCTTCACCCACTGGCTGCAATGGCGTTTGGCGTGCCGCTGCTGCTCCCCTTTCCCAGCGGTTAGTAACTCCCCCGACGCTGTCTCCGCTTCACCGCGGCTCCCTCGGGCATTCGCGCTTCCCCGATGTCGCGCCTCGCAGCCCTTCTTGCAGCCCGGTTATTAGCACCGGCTGCGTTCGCCTTCACTGCGGCTCTCGCGCCTTCAGTCGCCCCAGACGCTGCGCCTTTTTGGCCCGAAAGCGGCCCGGCCCTTATCACCAGCCGCGATCGATGTCCCCGCGCTGCGCCTTTCGGCCCGAATGCGGCCCGGCCCTTATCTCCGGTCGCGATCGATCTCACCGCCCTTATTCCTCTGTCTTCCTCCCCCCATCTGTACAGCCAACGCGGCCGACTTTCTGCTCGCGTCGCTGACCGGCTTACCCACCACCGAGGCAGAAAGAAGATAGCTGACTGCCGCTGATGGAGGCTTCGAGTTCAGGATGTCTTCTGCACTCCGGGTTCTTGATGCCTGCCGCGCGACATGTCTTCCAGCAGGGTGATGAGGGTGGATGCCTCTCTTCGACGCCTGTTCTGTGGACGAAGCCGCCGTGGATATAAACTGCCACAGGGTAAGAATCGGACTCGTCACCACTGTTAAGTCTGTGTGTTCCAGTTGTATTAAGATTAATTACTGACACAGACTACAAGAATAAAGTTCAACAGGTCTTTACTAGTTGGAGGTCAGGACTATACTAAATACAATATCACTACACAGTACTTATATACCGGTGGTCACCACCGGTATTACGTATACAGCAGCCAGAGAAAGTAGTACATCTCTTAAGGTGGAACAGGCTTAAGTTCTCTTAAGGTGGAACAGGTTACATACACCACAGTTATAGAGTGGTGTGGGCAGGGAAATAGCTAACAACACAGCGACCAATTAAACACACACTCAAATACACACGCACACACTCAAATACACGATCGCACACTCAAATACACACTCACACAATCAAATACACACACACTCAGATACACGATCGCACACTCACACACTCAAATACACACTCACACTCAAATACACGATCGCACACACTCACACAATCAAATACACACTCACACTCAAATATACGATCGCACACACACACACTCAAATACACACTCACACAATCAAATACACACACACTCACACTCAAATACACACTCACAATCAAATACACACTCACATACTCAAATACACGATCGCACACTCAAATACACACTCAAATACATGATCGCACACACACACTCACACTCAAATACACACACAATCAAATATACACTCACACACACACTCACACTCAAATACACACTCACAATCAAATACACGATCGCACACTCAAATACACACTCAAATACATGATCACACACACACACTCACACTCAAATACACACACAATCAAATATACACTCACACACACACTCGCACTCAAATACACACTCACAATCAAATACACGATCGCACACTCAAATACACACTCACAATCAAATACACACTCACACACTCAAATACACGATCACACACTCAAATACACGCTCACACAATCAAATACACCATCACACACTCAAATACACACTCACACACAAACACACACTCATAGAATCATAGAATGGTTACAGCACGTAAGAAGGCCATTCGGCCTAACGAGCCCGTGCCGAGATTCAGCTAGTCCCACTCCCCCGCCCTTTCCCTGTAGCCCTTCAGATACTTATCCAACTCCTTTTTGAAAGATAAGATTGAATCTGCTTCCACCACCCTTTCAGGCAGTGCATTCCAGATCTTAACCACTTGCTGTGTAAAAAAGTTTTTTTTTATGTCTCCTTTGGTTCTTTTGCCAATCACCTTAAATCTGTGTCCTCTGGTTCTCGACCCTTCCGCCAATGGCAACAGTTTCTCTCTATCTACTCTGTCCAGACCCCTCATGATTTTGAATACCTCGAGCAAATCTCTTCTCAACCTTCTCTGCTCCAAGGAGAATAACCCCAGCTTCTCCAGTCTATCCATAACTGAAGTCCCTCATTCCTGGAATCATTCTCGTAAATCTTTTCTGCATGCTCTCTAAGGCCTTCACATCCTTCCTAAAGTGCAGTGCCCAAAATTGGACACAATACTCTAGTTGGGGCCGAACCAGTATTTTATAAAGATTCATCATAATTTCCACACGTTTGTACTCTATACCTCTATTAATGAAGCCCAGGATCCCGTAAGCCTTTTTAACTGCTTTCTCAACCTGCCCTGCCACCTTCAATGATTTGTGCACATATACCCCCGGGTCTCTCTGTTCGTGCACCCCTTTTAGGATTGTACCATTTAGTTTATATGTCCTCTCCTCATTCTTTCTACCAAAATGCATCACTTCACACTTTTCTGCATTAAATTTCATCTGCCACGTGTCTGCCCATTTCACCGGCCTGTATATCTTCCTGAAGTCTATGACTCTCCTCCTCACTGTTCACTATACCTCCAAGTTTTGTATCATCTGCAAATTTTGAAATTGTGCCCTGTACACCCACGTCCAAGTCATTGATATATATGAAGAAAAGCAGTGGTCCTGGAACCGACCCCTGGGGAACACCACTGTGTACCTTCCTCCAGTCCATGAAACAACCGTTCACCACTACTCTCTGTTTCCTATCACTTAGCCAATTTCGTGTCCGTGCTGCTACTGTCCCTTTTATTCCATGGACTTCAATTTTGCTGACAAGCCTATTATGTGGCACTTTGTCGAACGCCTTTTGGAAATCCATGTACACAACATCAACCGCATTACCCTCATCAACCCTCTCTGTTACCTCATCAAAAAACTCAATCAAGTTGGTTAAACACGATTTACCTTTAACAAATCCGTGCTGGCTTTCCTTAATTAATCCACCCCTACTCACTCAGACTTTTACACACACTCAACCACACAAGCAGCTCACTCACACACACTCACACATACACACACAAAAACACTCTCTCACACACACATACTCCCACACAATACAATACAATACAATACAAATCGCTTTATTGGCATGATAAGGTACATCTTATGTTGCCAAAGCATCAAAATACATTTATGGTTGAACACATAAACGCGGTTCCATTCATACAGTGTATAAACAGGTATATCCCTGAGTTTATAAATATATTTTCGCCTTGTTTATATATACTCTTGTCTTAGTTTACTGGTTGTCCCTCTGTTCATGGCAAGCTGTAACATAGTGTGCCGCCAGTGTTACACAGCTTCTCTCCTCCCCCAGTAGGAATGGGAGTTTTTGGTTGTCAGTCAGATTTCTGAATTCAGGGCATATTTGTGAGAATTTTTGATAGAAATTCTCTCTGATGCCCTGATATTTTCCACAGGCTGTGAGGAAGTGCATCTCTGTCTCAACTACTCCCTGACTGCAGTGAGAGCATATCCTGTCTTCTCTTGGCAGCCTGGTCTGCCTGTGTCTGCCTTTTTCGATCGCTAGGCTATGTTCGCTAAGTCTGTACCTTGTCAAGGTTCTTCTCAGTTTGTTATCCTTTACCATGGTCAGGTAATCAGCTATGTTGTATTGTCTGTTTAGGGCCAAGTAGCAATTGAGTTTGCTTTGGGTTTTTGTTGTTTCTGCCCAATATGACAGATATTTTTCCTTTTGCTTAGCGACGATTGTGTTGGGTCGAATTCTTTGTGTTACCCTGTCACTGTCCTGGGGCTGGTTATTGTTAGTATTGTTATTAGTTACTTTATTGAGTCCCAGGACTAGTTGACTGAGGGTATTCTTCTTTATGGTCAGCTCTTGGCATTTCAGGGCGTCGTAGTGATAGCATTGGGGGTTGCTCATTTGTAGGTGATTCCAAAATTTGGTGGCTCTTTTTTGGATAGTGATTATTAATGGGTATTGGCCTAGTTCCGCCCTGCATGCGTTGTTTACTGTTTTCCTTTGAGTCCGGAGGATACTTTTACAGAATTCCGCATGTAGGATCTCAATTGGGTGTTTGTCCCATTTTGCAAAATTTTGTTGTGTTAGTGGTCCCCAGACCTCACTGCCATAGAGTGCAATTGGTTCAATTACAGATTTGAAAATTTTGAGCCAAATGCTAATTGGGATTTCTATTTGGATTGATTTTTTGATGGCATAGAAAGCCCTTCTTGCTTTCTCTTTCAGTTCATTCACAGCCAGCTTGAAGTTTCCCGTAGAACTGATTTTTAAGCCCAAGTATGTGTAGTGAGTGGTTTGTTCAATTTTGGTTGTTCCTACTGTGAAATTTATTGTGGGTCCATGTTGTTTGGATCTTTGCTGGAACACAAGGACTTTGGTTTTTTGGGGATTTATTGTCAGGGCCCAAGTCTGGCAGTACGACTCCAGCAGGTCCAGGTTCTGCTGTAGACCCTCCTTAGTTGGTGACAGCAGAACCAGGTCGTCGGCATAGAGGAGGAATTTAACCTTGGATTCATATAGGGTGAGGCCGGGTGCTGTAGATTGTTCAAGTAGTTTTGCCAATCCATTAATGTAAATATTAAAGAGTGTCGGTGAGATTGGCGAGCCCTGCGTCACCCCCCGCCCCTGTGGGAAGTATTTTGTTTGTTTGTCTCCAATTTTAACTGCACATTTATTGTTTGTATACATTGATTTAATTACATCATATGTTTTACCTCCTACCCCGCTTTCGATAAGTTTCAGGAATAAACCGTCAGGCCAGATGGAGTCGAAAGCCTTCTGGAAATCTACAAAGCATGCGTAGATTTTGCTTTTGTTATGGTGAACGTGTTTGTCAATTAGGGTCTGTAGGGTGAAGATATGATCGGATGTTCTATAGTTTGGCAGGAATCCAATTTGGCTTTTACTCAAGACATTGTGCTCTTCAAGGAAGTTTATAAGTCTTTTGTTTATGATGCTACAGAATACCTTCCCCAGGTTACTGTTTACACAGATGCCTCGATAGTTGTTTGGGTCGATTTTGTCCCCACTTTTGTATATGGGTGTTATGAGTCCTTTGTTCCAGATGTCAGGGAAATAACCGACACTCAGAACCAAGTTGAAGAGTTTTAGGATAGCCAGTTTCAGTTTGTCGTCTGCGTGTTTAATCATCTCGTTTAGTATGCCGTCTGTCCCGCAAGCTTTTCCTGGTCGCAGGTCCTTGAGTTTTTCAAGAAGTTCTTTTTCTGTTATTATGGCGTCTAGCGGGTTTTGGTTATCTTTTATGGTCATTTCAAGCTTTTCCAGTTTTTTGCGTATTTGGTGTTGCTCTGGTCTTAGTGTGTTTTTCTGGTATAATTTTTCAAAGTGGTTTACCCATGTGTCCCCATTTTGAATGGACAAATCGTCGTGTTGTTTTTTGTGTAGTGTTTTCAAGTTGTCCCAGAAACAATTCGACTCAATGGATTCCTCCATGGAGCTGAGTGTATTCTTAATAAATTGCTCTTTTTTGGTCCTGAGTGTGTTTCTGTATTGTGTTAGCGTCTGACAATAAGTAAGGCGTAATTCCTCGTTTTCTGGATGTCTGTGTTTTTGGTTTGATAGTTTTCTAAGTTTTTTCCTCATGTTATGGCAATCATGGTCAAACCATTTTTCATAGTTTTTTGTTTTGGGTTTGTTCTTGCGAGCTTTCAAGTTTGCATTTGTTGCCAAATTATCAAAAATATTGTTTAGTTTACTAACTGCCCGGTTTACGCCTTCTTTATTGTGAGTGTATATGTTATCCAGAAAGGTGTCTAAGAGAGCTTGAGTTGATGCATTGCTAATTGTTTTCTGGTATTTTTCCGTGTCGTTTTTGGCCCATCTGTACGATTTTTTGGTGTTGTACAGTTTACTGGGTTGTGTTTCTATGTTTGTTTCTGTCTTTTTGAGAAACATAGTAATTTGACTGTGATCTGACAGTGTTGTTTGTGGTTTGACTGTGAATGCTCTGAAAGAGGATGGGTCCAAGTCTGTAATCATATAGTCTAATCACACACTGTCACATATACTCACTCACACAAACACCCATAAACATACTCACTCACACGCTCTCGCACACACACATACTCCCACACACTGTCACATATACTCACTCACACAAACACCCATAAACATACTCACTCACACGCTCTCGCACACACACATACTCCCACACACTGTCACATATACTCACTCACACAAACACCCATAAACATACTCACTCACACGCTCTCGCACACACACATACTCCCACACACTGTCACATATACTCACTCACACAAACACCCATAAACATACTCACTCACACGCTCTCGCACACACACATACTCCCACACACTGTCACATATACTCACTCACACAAACACCCATAAACATACTCACTCGCACGCTCTCGCACACACACATACTCCCACACACTGTCACATATACTCACTCACACAAACACCCATAAACATACTCACTCACACACTCTCGCACACACACATACTCCCACACACTGTCACATATACTCACTCACACAAACACCCATAAACATACTCACTCGCACGCTCTCGCACACACACATACTCCCACACACTGTCACACATACTCGCTCACACAAACACCCATAAACATACTCACTCACACGCTCTCGCACACACATACTCCCACACACTGTCACATATACTCACTCACACAAACACCCATAAACATACTCACTCACACGCTCTCGCACACACACCACACGCTCACATATAAACTCAGCCAGTCAGGATAAGCTGCCAGTCTTCCTCACAACCTCAGTGCAGCATTGAATGAGTCAGTGACCTGTCCAGCTGTGTCCTGTGGAGAGGTTCAACAAACTGATGCTAGAAGTAAACAGCCCACCCCACTCCCTCAGGATGTTTTCCTGGGTTAGAGGTGCTATATAAATGCAAGTTTTTGTTGATGTTGTTTTCATCCATGTGTTTAAATCCCTCCATGGCCTCACCCCTCCCTCTGTAACCTCCTCCAGCCCCACAACTCCCCCTGAACTCTGCATTCCTTCAACACTTGCCTCTAGCACATCTCTCATGGCCTTCGCCCCACCATTGGCGGCCGTGTCTTAAGAATCCTAGACCCCATGTTCCAAATTTCCTCCCTTTGCCTCGCCACCTCTCTCTCCTCCATTAAGACGCTCCTTAGAACCCACCTCTTTGATCAAGTTTTTGGTCACTCCTAATATCTCCTTTGTTGCCTTGGCATCCAATTCTTTCTGATTACACATCTGTGCAGTGCCTTGGGCTGTTTTTTCAGCATTAAAGGCGCTATATAAATAAATGCAAGTTGCTAGAAATTCATTATAGCCCAGGGATGGGCGGTGTCATTAAAAAAGTTTGAGAATTAGCATCAGGACTGCACGCAAAATTCGTGCTCACTGCTCAAAACAATTATTGGAGTGCTAATTCAATCTTAAAGCCCAAGCTCATTGGCGTTACACTCAAAGGCTGGACCAATATCAGGTGTAGTCTAATCGCAAGTCATGATTGCCACAGGCTTTTTTCAGTGCTTAAAGGGGAGGTTCATTGATGCTGCAGAGCCTGATTCTCAGCATTGCTGGCTGTGCAGCTGCCTCAGCAAGTAGAAGAAGGTCAAGGAGAAGGAGCCAGAGGACTGAAGCAGCTGTACTCATGGCAGATCCACACCCCAGGCAGAGAGCCCACAGATTCTGCGAGCAAGCATTGGAGGCGTTGGTGTTCGCTGTGGAGAGACGGAGGGCGGTGCTGTACCCAGCAAGTGACAGGAGGCCCCCGCTGTGGAGAGACGGAGGGCGGTGCTGTACCCAGCAAGTGGCAGGAGGCCCTCGCTGTGGAGAGACGGAGGGCGGTGCTGTACCCAGCAAGTGGCAGGAGGCCCTCGCTGTGGAGAGACGGAGGGCGGTGCTCTACCCAGCAAGTGGCAGGAGGCCCTCGCTGTGGAGAGACGGAGGGCGGTGCTCTACCCAGCAAGTGGCAGGAGGCCCTCGCTGTGGAGAGACGGAGGGCGGTGTTCTACCCGGCAAGTGGCAGGAGGCCGTCGCTGTGGAGAGACGGAGGGCGGTGCTCTACCCAGCAAGTGGCAGGAGGCCCTCGCTGTGGAGAGACGGAGGGCGGTGCTCTACCCAGCAAGTGGCAGGAGGCCCTCGCTGTGGAGAGACGGAGGGCGGTGCTCTACCCAGCAAGTGGCAGGAGGCCCTCGCTGTGGAGAGACGGAGGGCGGTGCTCTACCCAGCAAGTGGCAGGAGGCCCTCGCTGTGGAGAGACGGAGGGCGGTGCTCTACCCAGCAAGTGGCAGGAGGCCCTCGCTGTGGAGAGACGGAGGGCGGTGCTCTACCCAGCAAGTGGCAGGAGGCCCTCGCTGTGGAGAGACGGAGGGCGGTGCTCTACCCAGCAAGTGGCAGGAGGCCCTCGCTGTGGAGAGACGGAGGGCGGTGTTCTACCCGACAAGTGGCAGGAGGCACTCGCTGTGGAGAGACGGAGGGCAGTGCTGTACCCGACAAGTGGCAGGAGGCCCTTGCTGTGGAGAGACGGAGGGCGGTGTTCTACCCAGCAAGAGACAAGAAGCCCTCGCTGTGGAGAGACGGAGGGCGGTGCTCTACCCGACAAGTGACAGGAGGCCCTCGCTGTGGAGAGACGGAGGGCGGTGCTGTACCCGACAATTGGCAGGAGGCCCTCGCTGTGGAGAGACGGGGGGCGGTGCTGTACCCGACAATTGGCAGGAGGCCCTCCCTGTGGAGAGACGGAGGGCGGTGTTCTACCCAGCAAGAGACAGGAGGCCCTTGCTGTGGAGAGACGGAGGGCGGTGCTGTACCCGACAAGTGGCAGGAGGCCCTCGCTGTGGAGAGCAGGAGGGCGGTGCTCTACCCAGCAAGTGGCAGGAGGCCCTCGCTGTGGATAGACGTAGGGCGGTGTTCTACCCAGCAAGTGGCAGGAGGCCCTCGCTGTGGAGAGACGGAGGGCGGTGCTCTACCCAGCAAGTGGCAGGAGGCCCTCGCTGTGGAGAGACGGAGGGCGGTGCTCTACCCAGCAAGTGGCAGGAGGCCTTCGCTGTGGAGAGACAGAGGGCGGTGCTCTACCCAGCAAGTGGCAGGAGGCCCTCGCTGTGGAGAGACGGAGGGCGGTGCTCTACCCAGAAAGTGACAGAAGGCCCTCGCTGTGGAGAGACGGAGGGCGGTGCTCTACCCAGCAAGTGACAGGAGGCCATCGCTGTGGAGAGACGGAGGGCGGTGCTCTACCCAGCAAGTGGCAGGAGGCCCTCGCTGTGGAGAGACGGAGGGCGGTGCTCTACCCGGCAAGTGACAGGAGGCCATCGCTGTGGAGAGACGGAGGGCGGTGCTCTACCCGGCAAGTGGCAGGGGGCCCTCGCTGTGGAGAGACGGAGGGCGGTGCTCTGCCCGACAAGTGGCAGGAGGCCCTCGCTGTGGAGAGACGGAGGGCGGTGCTCTACCCAGCAAGTGACAGAAGGCCCTCGCTGTGGAGAGACGGAGGGCGGTGCTCTACCCAGCAAGTGGCAGGAGGCCCTCGCTGTGGAGAGATGGAGGGCGGTGCTCTACCCAGCAAGTGACAGGAGGCCCTCGCTGTGGAGAGACGGAGGGCGGTGCTCTACCCGACAAGTGGCAGGAGGCCCTCGCTATGGAGAGACGGAGGGCGGTGCTCTACCCAGCAAGTGACAGGAGGCCCTCGCTGTAGAGAGACGGAGGCCGGTTTTCTACCCAGCAAGTGACAGGAGGCCCTCGCTGTGGAGAGACGGAGGGCGGTGCTCTACCCAGCAAGTGACAGGAGGCCCTCGCTGTGGAGAGACGGAGGGCGGTGCTCTACCCAGCAACTGGCAGGAGGCCCTCGCTGTGGAGAGACGGAGGGCGGTGCTGTACCCAGCAAGTGGCAGGAGGCCCTCGCTGTGGAGAGACGGAGGGCGGTGCTCTACCCAGCAACTGGCAGGAGGCCCTCGCTGTGGAGAGACGGAGGGCGGTGCTCTACCCAGCAAGTGGCAGGAGGCCCTCGCTGTGGAGAGACGGAGGGCGGTGCTCTACCCAGCAAGTGGCAGGAGGCCCTCGCTGTGGAGAGACGGAGGGCGGTGCTCTACCCAGCAAGTGGCAGGAGGCCCTCGCTGTGGAGAGACGGAGGGCGGTGCTCTACCCGACAAGTGGCAGGAGGCCCTCACTGTGGAGAGACGGAGGGCGGTGCTCTACCCAGCAAGTGGCAGGAGGCCCTCGCTGTGGAGAGATGGAGGGCGGTGTTCTACCCAGCAAGTGGCAGGAGGCCCTCGCTGTGGAGAGATGGAGGGCGGTGTTCTACCCAGCAAGTGGCAGGAGGCTCTCGCTGTGGAGAGATGGAGGGCGGTGCTCTACCCAGCAAGTGGCAGGAGGCCCTCGCTGTGGAGAGACGGAGGGCGGTGCTCTACCCAGCAAGTGGCAGGAGGCCCTCGCTGTGGAGAGACGGAGGGCGGTGCTCTACCCAGCAAGTGGCAGGAGGCCCTCGCTGTGGAGAGACGGAGGGCGGTGTTCTACCCAGCAAGTGGCAGGGGGCCCTCGCTGTGGAGAGACGGAGGGCGGTGTTCTACCCAGCAAGTGGCAGGAGGCCCTCGCCACAAGTCTGCCACATCATGTGGAGGGTGGTAGCGCAGCACGTCTCGGGCAGCGCTGTGGTCCCCAGGACCCACAAACAGTGCAGGAAGAAATTTAATGACCTCACTCGTGTGGTCAGGGTGAGTGAATGATTCAACAAATGCCACATACCACCATCTGAACCTCAGCCTGCACACACTGCCCGAAGCACCACACCCCCAGCACTCACCCACCAACAATCTCCACCCACCAACACTCACACCCACATCTCACACCTTGCACACAATGACAGCTATTCAACTATGACAGGCACATCACACAAACACATTGCTCCACACTCACTCACACACTTTCCTTTCTCTTGCAGGCCAAGGAGGCTCACAACAGGAGGGAGCAGGAGTGCACAGGCAGGGGACAAGCTGACACCCAACCACTGTCTGCACTGGAGAATCGAGTGCCGCAGATTATTGGGCACCAGGTGGTGAGTGCACCCTGGCGACGTTGACCCCATTGGGGACAATAACAGCATGTTCATCCCGACACCTTCTTCTCACATCCCACTTCCCCCTCACCCCACAAGCCTTTCACACTTTCCTGCTAAACATGCTATATTCATGCCTTTCTCTATTCCTGCCCCTCTCCCCTCATCTTAACCTGAATCTTGTGCCTTTATGCTTTCAGATAATGAGCAAGCACCAGAGCAGCCTGTCCGTGAGGGCACCATAGAGAGTGCAGCGGGAGAAGAGGAGGAGGAAAAACACACTGCGTCACTGCATGTCTCACCCGCAGACACCAGCTCAGATACTGGCACTACGCATTCTTTAGAGGTTAATATAGTAGTGGGATCTGCACAGGGTGAGACACCAGGGATGAGCGGGCTACAGCAAGGCCAGGGGGAAAGGGTAGCTCGGGGGCCAGTTCCCTGGAGGGCGAGTTCGTGCGCGAGTTTTGCTGCACAGATGAGGACCTCGATGGGGAGGCGTTGAGAAGTAGGGTGATGGGCATGCACACGGAGGTGATAGGTGCAATGGCAAGGGTGCCCAAGAGCCTCTCGGCAATGGTAAGGAGCATGGAGGAGTCCGCCTCCAACATTGCACAGAGCTCTGCGCGCACCATGGAGTCCATCATTTCCAGTCTGCAAAGGATGGTAGACTCCCAGAGACACCGTGGCGACCCAGACCTGATGCCGCGTGTGATGGGTGATCTGGCAGCTTCCATTGCAGCACAGGCAGAAGCAACGCAATGTTGTAATGCAGTCTATGGTTGGTGGCATCGATTCTCAGACTGCTCTCATGCAGTCTCAGCTTGATGCCATGCAAGTTCTGACTGCTGTTATCATGGCTGGGTCTACCACCATCGACCAGGGCTTTCGCGGTGTCGCAGCAGGCCAGCAATCTGTGCTGCAACAGATTGCTAGGAATGCTGAGGTGCTGCCCTGGGGGAGTGGCAGTGGGTCATTGGCGCAGGAACCTCTCAGAATGACAGCATTCCTGCTCCCACCACTGGCACTCCGCCATTGTCCTTGTCGCTGCCTGTCATCCAGCCAGCCCAGACTGCTGCTGCCCATGTTGAGGTGGTGCAGTCTACAGCTGGGCCTTCCAGGCTCAGAGCTGGTCGAGGGAGTCGTGCAAGGCCATCTAAAGTCTCCCGCACGGACACTCAGCAGCCTTCCACCAGCCGTGCTGCAGCCACTGGGCCAACACTTTGTAACAGCACTAGAGGAGGAAAAGGCACAGTAACAAGAGACACTAAGGGATTGCACAAGGGTGAATAGGTAATATTTTTGTTGTAAATATGTGTTCACTGACTTTTGCTAAATTTATTAATTCAGTTTGGATTCTTTTATGGTGTGTCTCATTTCAACTTTGCGCTGTGATATGGCTTGTGACAGGGATAGAATGATGGGGATCTGGTGAGCAACGGGGATCTGGTGAGCAACGGGGATCTGGTGAGCAACGGGGATCTGGTGAGCAACGGGGATCTGGTGAGCAACGGGGATCTGGTGAGCAACGGGGATCTGGTGAGCAACGGGGATCTGGTGAGCAACGGGGATCTGGTGAGCAACGGGGATCTGGTGAGCAACGGGGATCTGGTGAGCAACGGGGATGTGGTGAGCAATGGGGATCTGGTGAGCAACGGGGATGTGGTGAGCAACGGGGATCTGGTGAGCAACGGGGATCTGGTGAGCAACGGGGATGTGGTGAGCAACGGGGATCTGGTGAGCAACGGGGATCTGGTGAGCAACGGGGATCTGGTGAGCAACGGGGATGTGGTGAGCAACGGGGATCTGGTGAGCAACGGGGATCTGGGGTTTCATTCATTGGAACTGCCGTCTGATGAGCCGATCAAGGACCGCCCTTCTGGAAGGCCAATTAAGTGGTTGCCTCCTCCCTCGCTCCTGTTCCTCCTCCTCCTCATCCTTCTCATCTTCCTATTCTTCCTTGTCCTCCTCCTCTCCCTCTTACTCCTCTGAGGTGGTCCCGCAATCCCAGGTGGCAAGGGCTGGACGCTCATAAAGGCCAAGTTGTGGAGCATGCAGACCACCACGAAAAGGGACACCTGCTCAGCCGAGTACTGGAGGGCTCCTCCCGAGCATTCAAGACAGCGGAACCGTTGCTTCAGCACCCCGATGGTCTGCTCAATGAGGTTCCTGGACCATCGGGAGGAGCCCTCCAGTACTCGGCTGAGCAGGTGTCCCATTTTGTGGTGGTCTGCTGCATGCTCCATAACTTGGCCATCATGAGGGCCCAGCCATTGCCACCAGGGATTCCTAGTGGCAGTATGGTAGCTGGCGAAGAAATTGAAGGCGACGGTGACATTGACTGCCACTGTGAGAGCTGTGGTGGCCCTGATCTGAGGCTTGAGGTCTGGTTGCAGGAGTTGGCAGAGTACTGTGACCACCGCCTTGGTGAAATGGAGCCTTCTAATACACTGCTCCTCACTGAATTGGAGTTAGGAGAAGTGCCCTCAGAATACTCTCCTAGGGTAAGGCCTCCTGTTGAGAGCCCTGATGGCCCTCCTCCTCCCACTAGGCACATGTTCCAGTCTTTCTCGCTGCCTCTGCTCCCTCCACTGTAGATCCTGGAGGGTGAGGTCGACTGCCAGTACAGCCGCCATTAATGTAACCAAGTATAGCAGTTTGATTTTTTAAAGAATAAATGTAGCTACTTTTTAGTTGCCACAACACTCCTGATACAAAATAACCTTGAAATTACGGAATGAAACTGTTGGATTATGTGAAACTGACAAGAAACCACTGAAACTCCACTAACCTGACAGCTGCGAGTGATTTACTTTAAATAACATCCCTGGAGCTGGCTTCTTGGTGCTTCACACCAGCTCTCCCTGTCGCTGTTTACTCCAGGTGCTAAGGTAGGTGGCGACAATCAATTTTGCAGATCGGGTGGTCAGTGAGCGTTTCACACTCACTGACGTCACGATCCACCTGGCATTGAGGCTCCGATGATAACTGTTACCGGTGGCACTACAGGGGGACAGGATTTGATGTGTGCCGTTGGATTCGCCTCACCTCGGCGATAATGCTCTAGCACCCCGTTAGCGCCATCTGGCACTAACAGAAGGTGCTAAGGGGATGAATTTCCCCCCCTTAGAGAGGGGAGGCGTTCTGCAATTTTGAAATCCTGGAAAAAATTAGTTAAAGTGGGAGACAATGCAATCAGTCTTAATTTCACCACAATGATGTTGTTTTGAGGAGGCTGTGTTTGTAGGATGGTGTAAATGGGGTTTAGAAAGAACAAAGAGAAAAGTTCATAGGCCTATTTGGCATAGACATAGTAGCAAAGGAGGGAACAATTGCATTATGAATCAAATGCAAAGATAACACCAGGCTTCTTTTCTCCACTGCTAACCGTCTCCTTAAACCCCTCTCCCCTGTCTCCTCCACGCTCACCTCCAACAACATGTGCGAGGAGCTCAGGGACTTCTTTGTCACTAACAGACCATCCGATCAGTTGCCACTGCCACTTCCCTCCCTTTCCCTAGCCCACCGGGCCAAACTTCCTCGAAGGTTCCCCTATGCCCTTGCCCTGAACTTGCATCTTTCTCCAGTTTCTCTCCTATCTCCTCTCATGACCTCTCCAAGCTCATCTTGTCCATGAGAACCACTTCCTGCTCCCTCGACCCTATTCCCACTAAACTGCTGACCACACAACTTCCCTTCCTGGCTCTCATGTTAGCTGATATTAATCATAGAATCATAGAAAGTTACAGCACGGAAGGAGGCCATTTCGGCCCATTGTGTCCGCGCCGGCCAACAAAGAGCTATCCAGCCTAATCCCACTTCCCAGCTCTTGGTCCGTAGCCCTGCAGGTTACAGCATCCCAAGTGCACATCCAAGTACTTTTTAAATGTAGTTAGGGTTCCTGCCTCTACCACCCTTTCAGGCAGTGAGTTCCAGACCCCCACAACACTCTGGTTGAAGAAATTTCCCCTCAAATCCCCTCTAAACCTTCTACCAATTACTTTAAATCTGTGCCTCCTGGTTTTTGACCCCTCTGCTAAGGGAAATAGGTCTTTTCTATCCGCTTTATCTACGTCCCTCATAATTTTATACACCTCAATAAGGTCTCCCATCAGCCTCCTCTGTTCCAAGGAAAACAAACCCAGCCTATCCAGTCTTTCCTCATAGCTAAGATTCTCTACTCCCGGCAACATCCTTGTAAATCTCCTCTGTACCCTCTCTAGTGCAATCACATCTTTCCTGTAATGTGGTGACCAGAACTGCATGCAGTACTCTAGCTGAGGCCTAACTACAGGAAACTTTCATTTAAACGGAGGTTAAATCTCCGGAATGCTCTATCCACTGGCAAAATTCAGGAGTCGGTTCAGATAACTTTTTTTACTTTTCGTTGCTTTTTTTCTCCATTCCTGGATCTGCAAGCGTCTAGCTGAAGCTGTTGCTTAGCTACAGAGACGCTTGAAAGCTGCGCCGACTGTTTTGAAGATGTTGCTAAGCAACAGGGTTTGTTGCTAGATACGGAGCTCAGATGCTCCGTATGTTTTAACATTAACGCTGGTTTCTCCGGCAGTGTTGATCGACCAGCACCAGCTCGGTCCAGTCAGTGCCAGATACCAGAAAGTTTCCTGTAGTGTTTTTATACAGTTGAAGCATAACCTCCCTGCTCTTGTATTCTATGCCACGGCTAATAAAGGCAAGCATTCCGTATGCCTTCTCAACCATCTTATCTACCTGGCCTGTTACCTTCAGGAATCTGTGGACATGCACTCCAAGGTCCCTTTGTTCCTCTGCACTTCTCAGTGTCCTAACATTTAATGTGTATTCCCTTTCCTTGTTAGTCCTCCCCAAATGCATTACCTCACACTTCTGATATTGTTAATGGTTCTCTCTCCTCAGGTACTGTCCCCCCCTGCTTTAATTCTGCCGTCATCACTCCTCTTCTTATAAAACCAACCCTTGACCCCTCCGTCCATGCAACCTACCGCCCCATCTCCAACCTCTCTTTCCTCTCCAAAGTCCTTGAATGTGTTGTCGCCTCCCAAATCCGTGCCCATCTTTCCCGCAATTCCATGTTTGAATCCCTCCAATCAGGTTTCCGCCCCTGCCATAGTACCGAAACGGCTCTCATCAAAGTCACAAATGACATCCTTTGTGACTGTGACAAAGGTAAACTATCCCTCCTCGCCCTTCTTGACCTGTCTGCAGCCTTTGACACGGTTGGACACTCCATCCTTCTCCAACGCCTCTCCACCGCCGTCCAGCTGGGTGTGACCAGTCGCCTGGTTCCATTCTTATCTATCTAATCGTAGCCAGAGAATCACCTGCAACTGCTTCTGTTCCCGCTCCCGCATCGTTACCTGTGGTGTCCCCCAAGGATCTATCCTTGGCCCCCTCCTATTTCTCATCTACATGTTGCCTCTTGGTGACATCATCCGAAAACACAGCGTCAGGTTCCATATGTACGCTGACGACACCCAGCTCTACCTCACTACCTCTTCTCTCGACCCCGCCACAGTCTCTAAATTGTCAAACTGCTTGTCCAACATCCAGTATTGGATGAGCAGAAATTTCCTCCAATTAAATATTGGGAAGACCGAAGCCATTGTTTTCGGTCCCCACCACAAACTCCGTTCCATCCCTCTCCCTAACATCTGTCTGAGGCTGAGCCACACTGTTCGCAACCTTGGCATCATATTTGACCCTGAAATGAGCTTCCGACCACACATCCACAGAATAACTAAGATCGTCTCCACCCTGGCCTCAGCTCATCAGCTGCTGAAACCCTCATCCATGCCTTTGTTACTGTAGTGGCGCTTCGTAATTTCCAAACATGCAGCCACTGAGCTTTGAGGCTTTAGCAACGAGTAGACGCATGTCGAAATAAAATGTTCCAAACCATAACTTTATCTTTAAACTGTTTACTGTAACACCTTACAAACAGAATTACAAAGCAAAACACGTTTAAACGCACACGGTCAAAAACTGTATTGCTCCAGCCCTCAAAGCTTCTGCCTTCTCCAGCCTCGTGGTGCTTGAACTGTAAAATGGCTGGATACCATGCGACAAGCTTAAGGACTGTACCATTGTAGCAAGAATAAAGGGGGTCACTCAGCCTATACTATTGTAACAAGAAAAGAGGGGGTTTCTCAATACAATAAGTCAGTCAGGTAAATTAACTGTATTATACTACTTAACCAATATTTTAAAGTATTTTCTTTCTTAAACTTTCATGACTCTTACATTCCGGCCCCTAATTGACTAGGCACATGAAGCATATCAATTACTCAAAAATTCTTAAGAGTCATAAACTAATGAGTTCAACATATTTACAATATAAATGTCCACTTTTTTTTTGTTCAGGAACCTTTCACGCTGCTTCTTGTAGCAGGCAGAGCTTTGTGATCGGTCTTTCCAGGGTACTGGTCTTGGTTTGCAAACAAACGCGACGAACAACGCCTCTGGAGTCTGGCATGGTCTTAATTATTTTTCCCATCAACCAAGAATTTCTAGGGGCTGAATCATCCACGATTAAGACGATGTCTCCAGCAATGAAGTTTCTCTTTACTTTGGACCATTTTTGACGCTCCTGTAGCAGAGGTAAGTATTCTCTTGTCCATCTGGTCCAGAAAAGGTCTGGCATATACTGAACTTGCCTCCACTTCCGACGTGCACACAGATCTTCTTTTTTGAAGACTCCCGGGGGCATGACTGGCTGTGTTTTCAACAACAACAGGTGGTTCGGGGTCAGGGCTTCGAGGTCATTGGGATCATCTGATGTCTTAGTTATTGGTCGGTCATTAATGATGGCTTCAACCTCACACAGAACGGTTTGAAGTCCCTCGTCGTCAAGCACTTGCAGCTTCAGTACAGAACTGAGTCGTTTTCTTACGGTTTCTTTCCCAGACACCTCCATGGTGGGATGCAGCCGGTGGATTGAAGATCCACTTAATTCCTGTTTGCATCATGGCTTCCTGTATTTTAAGCTGATTCCAACCTTCAATAGCTTCCCGTAGTTCTCTCTCTGCTCCGACAAAATTAGTGCCATTATCAGAACGCATAATGGACACCTGTCCTCTTCTACAGACAAAGCGCCGCAGGGCGTTAATACAGGAATCAGTGTCAAGCGTGTGTGCCACCTCAATATGAACTGCTCTGATGGTCAAACAAGTGAAAAGCACACCATATCTCTTGACAAGGCTCCGTCCTCGCTTTACCTCGAAAGGCCCGAAATAGTCCACCCCACGTTTGTAAATGGGGGCTTGTCTGGTAACAAACGGTCTTCAGGCAGGTCTGCCATTTTCTGCTCCCCAGCTCCAGCGTGTAACCGTCTGCAAACAATGCATTCAGAGAGTATTTTTCTTATTACAGAATTAGCTCCTGGAATCCAGTATCTTTGCCTTAGCTTCGCAAGCACGTGGTTCCTCCCACTGTGTCCAATACTCTGGTGTATATGCTGAAGAATGAGAGTAGCAACCCGGAGGTCCTTAGAAAGGATAGCAGGATGCTTGGCCTCCTCTGGCATAGCAGATTTGTTTAGTCTCCCTCCCACCCTCAGTACTCCATCTTGCCGTGTAGTGTCCAGCTTGTAGATATGACTACCTTTCTTGATTGGAGTATTTCGCTGTAAAGCTTCGATTTCTTCTGGATATCTTTGTCTTTGACTGAAGCAAACTATCTCCATCTCAGCCTTGGCCAAATCCTCCATGGTCAATGAATTCTTACCCAATGTGGTCTTGTGCTGGTGCATATATTGCGGTAGTAGCATTCTCTGCTTATCAGGGTTACTTTCAGACTGATGGATAGTGGCTCGATACTCTTTTCTCTTACCATTCAGGTGTAGCAGCAACTCTTTCAACCTTAGAAACCATGCAACTGCTTTCCTCAACTGGTGCCATCCTGAGAAATGGTTAACAAGCTTGTTCACTGTGTCAAAGTTCTCTTCCGTAGTTATGAGATTTGCTGTGACTGATCTCTTGACTTCGATGTCGTCTTCAGCAATCTGACTTGGCATATCTGGTCTTTCTGGCCATGATCTCTCTGTTTCCAGCAGATAACTTGGGCCTTGTATTCAAGTTTCACTCCTCATGAAGTTTTCAGCTTTCAATCCCCGTGAGGCTTGATCTGCTGGGTTTAATGAGGTGTTTACATACCTCCATTGAGATGGTTGTGTAGCTTCTCTAATGGATGAGATTCTGTTTGCTACGAAGGTCTTGAAGCGTATCTTCTCATTCTCTATATACTTCAGCACTGTCGTGCTATCCGTCCAGAAGACAGATTCTTCTAGTGGGAGCTGTAACTCTTTCCGCATCACCTTGTCAACTTTAACTGCAACAACCGCTGCCGTCAACTCCAGCGTCGGGATGGTGACCTGCTTCAGCGGAGCCACCCTGGATTTCCCCATGAGGAAGGCACAATGTTTCTGGCCCTGTTGATTTGTCAGCAAGAGGTAAGTAGCTGTGCCATAGCCGTCCTCACTGGCGTCCGAGAAATGATGTAGTTGAGCCGTCTTTGTAACTGCAAAACTTACAGGCCTGATGCATCTGCTCACATTGAAGCTAGAAAGTTGTTGCAAATCTGTCAACGATCTGAGCCATCTCTGAGCTTGACCTTCTGGGATATCTTCATCCCAACCTCTCTTGTCTCTACACAGCTCTCGTAGGATCAGCTTCACCGGCAGAATGAGTGTTGCCAGGAATCCAAGAGGGTCATAGATGGAACTGACCACGGAGAGAATCCCTCGTCTTGTGGATGGTCTTTCGTTCACCATTATTCTGAAGTTGAACGTGTCTGACTCAATGCACCATTGTACACCAAGAGCTCTCTCGATAGGAAGGACATCGTGGCTCAGGTCCAGATCTTTGACTTCAGTGGCCCTTTCTTTTTCTGGGATAGAAGCTAGAACTGCTCTACTGTTGCTTATCCACTTAGTCAGATGGAATCCTCCATTCGAACACAGAGTTCTAAGGTCTCTTGACAGTGCAATGGCATCGTCTTCTGTTGACACGGACTTCAGACAGTCATCGACGTAAAAGTTTCTGAAGATTGTCTCCACAGCCTCTGATGGTGCTTTGCCTTTGCCATCTTCTGCAGTTTTTCTGAGAGCGTAGCTTGCACAGCTGGGAGATGATGTGGCTCCGAACAAGTGTACAGCCATTCTACATTCCACCATAGCTTGACTAACGTCGCCATCTGGCCACCAGAGGAAACGCAGATCAGCATCTTCTTCAGGGATTCTGACTTGGTAGAACATTGATTCTATATCTGCCATCATGGCAACGAGCTCTTGTCTAAACCTCGTCAAGACGCCAATGAGGGTATTAGTAAGATCAGGACCTTGAAGCAGCTGGTCATTCAGTGAAGTTCCTCTGAATGAGGTGGTGCAGTCAAACACTACATGGATCTTTTTCTTCTTTGGGTGATACACACCGTGATGAGGAATGTACCAGACCCTTCCATCGCCTCTATTCAACTGTTCCTCGGGCACTTTTACAGCATAGCCTTTCGCTATGATGTTTCTCATGAAGCCTTTGTAGTCTTCGTGAAAGTCGGGGTTCTTGTTCAGCTTTCTCTTTAGACTGATGGCGCGCTGCTCTGCTATGCAGCGATTGTTCGGCATCTTCGCGGTCTGTCTTCTCAGTGGCAAACCAATGTGATAGCGGCCATCAATGAACTGTGTAGACCTTGTCATCAAATCCATGAACTGATGGTCTTCTTGTGACATCTCTGTCTTTTCCTCACAGCTGCGTACTGAAAAGTATGCGTTCAACTGCTGTATCAACAGCTCTTCAATGCTTGCGATAGAGATACGATTAACTGTTACATTTTGTCATTGCTCCTTGTTCGACTTGTTGCCATCATCTCTCCTTACCGGTCCATTGACTACCCATCCAAGGGCTGTCCTGACTGCGTAGGGTCCGTCATCCTTGCTGTTTATCACCTGCCATGGCTCCATAGTTTTGTAGGCATTGGTTCCAATTAATAGGCCAATTTCTGCTTCAATATATGGGAGACGCACCTTTTCCAGGTAAGGCCATCTCTCCACATCCTTCTGCACGGCTAAGTTCCCTATTTTAACAGGAATCTCCCTGTGTGTGAAAACATTAGGCAGGTCTATGAAGTCCTTCTCTTCAAGTCCACACACTTCTAAGTCTGACAGGATGTAACTTTGCATTGACTTCTCATGACCCATGGTGCATAATAGGATTTCTGTTCTTCTGCCTCTAACGTTCAGCTGTCGCATGAGTGATTCTGTGCAGAACGTTGCTGAACTACCTGGATCCATGAAGGCGTAAGTCTCCACAAACTTCTCACTCCTCTTAGACTTGATCTTTACAGGTACGATGGCAAGAATACAATCACTGTCACCGGCCCCAATGAATCCACAAGTCTCTGGTTCTAGCGACACCAGAGCACTTGAAACAGCCTTCTCGTCGGTATTGTTTTCTTCACTCTTCTTAGAGACTTGTTCTTCTTTGTGGATATGCAGCAGACTGGGATGTTTCCGAGCACACTCTCTGCATGTTGTTCTTTGCTTACAGTTTCTACTCAGGTGCCCCTGAGAGAGACATCCAAAACATAGGCCATTGTACTCCAGAAATTCGATTCTGTCTTTATGTGGCTGTGCTTTGATGTCACTGCAGAAATCCAATGTATGATTTTTCTGGCAGAATAAACATGGCTTCTGAAAGGCATTAGCAGGCGTCACTGTGCTGCTCTTTTTGGGAGATGAGTTCTGAGACTTTTCTTCCCCAGCCTGAGTGACTATAGTTGCAAAGCTGCTTCCCCTGGAACCACCTTTCCTGAGAGTCTTTGATTCAGCAGGCTTGGCTTTCACTCTTCCATCAGTAGTTGGGCTGACACCCTGGATGTTTCCAAACAATGGGTCCCTAGCAATTTTAGCCTGTTTGTCTATGAAATTCACTACGTCTGCAAACCTGGCTCTACTTTTCCGTCTCTCCATTATCTCAAAGGCTGTTCTTCTCCATTGTTCTCTCATCCTGTAAGGAAGCTTAGAGATGATGATTCTCATAGTCGTAGGATTGTCCATCTCTTCCATGAATTCAACATCCTCCATGGTGTTGCGACATCCTATGAGAAAAAGAACATATGTGTTCAATGCCTCCCCGTCCTCCGATCTGATCTGTGGCCACTTGATAGCCTTTTCAATATATGCAGTGGCTATCTTCAGCTCGTTACCATAGTGCTCCTGCAGCAACTTCCTGGCTTCTATGTATCCCCGGTCCGGTCTCATATGTTCACAGCTTCTGACCAGGTCTTGTGGTTTACCACTGGTGTACTGTCCCAGGTAGTACAACTTATCACTGCTGCTCTCTGTTTTGGAGTCAATGGCTTGTTCGAAGGATCTGATGAAGGGCTTATACTTGAGTGGGTCGCCTTGGAACACTGGTATGTCTCTTTGAGGGAGTCAAAACAGATTCTGTTGTTTTACAAGCATCTCTGTAATTTCGTTCTGACATTGCATCACTCGGTATAGGCTTCTCCCTGTGTCTTCAGGCCTCTGGTGGTCATCAGCAGGGTCTAGTCTAGACCGTCTGATGTCTGGGGTAGCATCACATGCTCCTGTTAGTGAAGAGGCCTCTCTTCCACGCTGTAATGTCAGGAGATGGCCTTCAGACTCTCTTTTAACTCTTGAAGGTGCCCTGGATCCAACTCTGTGTGACAACATTGACTGGCAGTATTCGTTCATGCCATCCTGTGAGCCTTCATAATCTTCATACACACTCAACTTGGCATCTGAGACCACAATAGCTGTTTTTAGCTCCAGCTGTTCTTTCCTTGCCTGTAGTTGGGCCTGCAGTTGGGCCTGTTGGGCCTGCAGTTGGGCCTCTTGGGCCTGCAGTTGGGCCTCTTCCCATTCAGGAGCTTGCTTCTCCACTAAAGATGCTGCGCGCGCCATCAACGCTGCCCGTTCAACCTCCTCTCTCATGCGTCGCGACGAGCATGTGGTAGAAGCGACTGACCTGTGTCCAGAAACAGAGCTACCTTCTTTTCGATTTTTGCTCAGTCTGGCTGAAGTCTCTGAAATGCTATCATCTGGTCTGACTTCATCGTCGTCTTTATCTTTCTCTGCTGTATCAGCATCTTGACGAATCTTTAACATCCACTGTTCTGTGGCCTTGACATAGTCCTTAATGCTGGATGATTTAAGGTCAAACCAGTTGTGCTGATCAGCGTTTCCCTCTTCTTCAGATAGAAGTGCTAATACATCTTCATTGAGTACATTAAATTCTTCATGCAACTTGGAGAAATCATAATGCATTATGTCTTCAACTTTCTTAATATTAGCATTATCTTCCATGAGACAATCAATTATCTTCATTTTTCCAGTTATCTGAACTAATTTAGCCCTCCTTGCACCTATGCTTCTATGTAACTTCTCTTCCATTGCCTTTGGGGGGAGCTTTATGTTGGATCCGTGGTTCAGTGGATATGCTGTTATTAAATAATCACACGGATGCTGTACATTAAAAATAGACAGGTCTTTACTAGAGGAGGGTAGTCTCAAGACTGGGGGTACAGCGGCATGCGCAAAGCTTATATACAGATGTGGTCACTGCCGGTACTACAGCATACAGGAGTTGTAAAAGTAGTTCTGACTTAAAGGCACATACACTACAATTCCTCCCCTTTTAGATTAGTAGTACCCCTAATATTCAAATAACAATTAACATTTCAACATGTACATTAAACAACAAAAGTCCATTTATAGATTCAAGCCTAGAAATTGGGTATAGCCCCGCCAGCTCGTTTGCGCCAAAAATTTTGCGCTGGCCGCGGAGCCAGTTGCGCCCGTCCCATATTCACTTTTAGCGCCCCAAGGCGGAACCGGGCGCTGTTCCAGG
Organism: Somniosus microcephalus; assembly: GCF_052327205.1. Classification (NCBI taxonomy): domain Eukaryota; kingdom Metazoa; phylum Chordata; class Chondrichthyes; order Squaliformes; family Somniosidae; genus Somniosus; species Somniosus microcephalus. Next base: position 78,633,128 of record NC_140999.1, on the reverse strand, counting down.
GTGTGCCCGCCCCCGCTTGGGGCGCTGAAAGTGAATTTCAGCGCTCCCGGTGCCGCTGCGCCACCTGATGCGGTGCGGCAGGCTGCTGTACTGCAGGCCAATTCCTTCTCTTAAGGAGGAGGTGCCTGCAACGGCCGGAGCCCCGATCGCGAGTGCCGGCAAAAGAGCCCGGCACAACGGAGAAGTGCCGGGCTCCACGGAAACCAGCCGGCAATGCCGCGGGGGGGGGGGGTGGAGGAGGCCGGGGAAGGAGGTGCGGGCAGGCGGCCGCCGAAAAAGCGGCCGGCCGCACCGCCACCTTAAAGCGCCCCGCTAAGGCTGCAGTAAGGACCCGGTCTCCCGATGTTGTTAGCGGCCGCCACGGAAGAGGCGGCCGCTACTGAAGATGGGTGTCGGGGCGGTAGCGGGGCGGAACCGGGGCACTGCGCACACCGATGACGTCATCGGTGCCGGCGCAGCGCTACCGGCTACCGCCGCCATTACCGCGGCCCTCAAAATCAGCGCTACCACCCCTACTGGTGCAGAAGCCCTCTTTGGGCTGTAACTGGGTGCAAAGCCCACCGAATTTCTAGGCCTCAGTCTTTGGGGCGGCTTCCTGACCCTTTCGGGATAGCGCCTTTCCGGAGGTTCTTGTTCTTGGTGCAGAGGCGATTCTGACCCCTTTTCATCGGGTAGTTCATCGGGTTCCACTGCTACTGGGTCTGAGGTAGATGCTACCGGTATGTCGGGTTCATCCCCAGGTACTCAAGACATGGGGTTGACGCGTTCCTGTGACGCTAAGATCTGATCGACGTGGTGTTTCACAATGTTCTCCCCGACATCCACTGTGTACATTAATGGCCCCTGCCTTGTACATATCGTTCCAGGTTGCCATTTCTCTGTTCGATAGTCACGGGCCAAGACTGGTTGCCCTACATTGAAGCTCCTTGACGGCTTCTCATTGATGTGCTGGAATTGTTTGCCCTCAACATTTCTTCGCACATTTGGTCTGAGCAAGTCCAGACGAGATCTCAACCTTCGGTTAAAGAACATCATGGCCGGGGTCTGGTTGGTAACTGCATGTGTCGTGTTTCGGTAGGCTAATAAGAAATTGTCCATCTTATGCTGTAGTGGAATTTCATCATCGCACATGGCCTTTATCACCTTCTTAAAGGCTTGTACGAACCTCTCAGCCAATCCATTTGTGGCTGGATGATACGGGGCGGATGTGTAATTCCTTACCCCATTCCTTCTCATAAATTTTTGGAACTCGTCGGACACAAACTGTGGTCCATTATCAGAGCAAATCCGCTCTGGCAACCCGTTTCTGGCAAATATGGTCCTTCGGACTGCAATCGTTTTCTCTGTAGTGGTTGAAGACATTTTTATCACCTCAGGCCACTTTGAATGAGCATCCACTGCTATTAAGAACATTGAGTCCATGAATGGACCAGCGAAATCAATATGCACCCGTTGCCATGGAGAGGAGGGCCACTCCCATGGGTGTAGAGGGGCATGTGGTGGTGCATTTTGGACCTTCTGGCATCCTAAGCAGCTCTTGGTTAGGTCTTCGATTTGTTGATCGATTCCCGGCCACCACACATAAGCCCTAGCAAGGCTTTTCATTTTCACTCCCCCCAGATGACCTTCATGTAGCTCATTTAGCACTCTCTCCCTTAACTTGGGTGGAATCACCACTCTGGATCCACACATCACTGTCCCCTGGCATACTGACAGCTGTTCTCTTCTGGATGAGAATGCTGGCAACAGTGAGTCGCCATGAGTTGGCCATCCCCTCACCGTCAATTCATATACCCGAGACAGCGTCGGATCATTGCGGGTCTCCTTCTCTATATCCGCGTTCGTTACTGGCAATCGTTCAATTGTTGACGAATAAAATATCTCAATAGGGTCCACTGCTGGTGCTTCCTCCACAGTAGGCAGTGGCAGGCGCGATAGCCCATCAGCGTTCCCATGCTGTTTCGTGCCTTTATATTCTATTTCATATTGATTCGCCCCTAGAAACAGGAACCATCTTTGTAACTGCTGTGCAGTCATCACTGGAACGCCCTTCTTAGGATTAAAGATGGAGACAAGTGGTTGGTGGTCAGTCAGCAAGGTACACTTCTGCCCATTAAGATAGTGGTTGAATTTTTTTACTCCCCATACTAGGCTGAGGGCCTCCCTGTCCATCTGGGCGTAGTTGCGCTCGGCTGAGGTTAGTGACCAAGACGCAAAGGCTACTGGCCTCTCCAACCCGTCAGGGAATTTGTGCGACAGCACCGCTCCAATACCATAGGGTGATGCATCACATGCCAAACGAATTGGTAGTGCTGGGTTGAAATGGGCAAACACCTCTTTTGATGTGATCAATTCTTTACACTTCTGGAAAGCTCGTCTACATTCGTCATCCCACTTCCATGGTACCCCTGTTTGCAGTAGGGTGTTCAGTGGGTGTAATACCGTAGACAAATTTGGTAAGAACTTGTGGTAGTAGTTTACCAGCCCGAGGAACGACCTCAGTTGTGACACATTTTCCGGTGCTGGAGCCTTGACTACCGCCTCAATCTTGTCAGGGGACTTATGTAACCCCTCTTCATCGATGACTTGGCCACAATACGAGATCTGTTTCTGGAAAAACTCGCACTTGTGGCGATTAGCTCGTAGCCCATACTCCTTTAATCTGGTGAGCACCTTCTCCAAGTTGGCGAGGTGATCACCGTCATTTTCACCCGTGACCAAGATGTCATCCAAATAACACTGGGTCCCTGGAATTCCTTGCAGGACCTGATCCATCACCCTTTGCCAGATAGCCAGAGCCGAGGCTACTCCAAACACCAGCCGGTTGTATTGATAGAGACCTTTATGAGTGTTGATCGTAAGGTATTGTTTCGAAGCTTCTTCTACCTCCATTTGCAAGTATGCCTGGGCTAGATCAATTTTGGTGAAGCCTTTACCTCCAGGTAGCGAGGCGAAAATATCCTCAATTCATGGAAGTGGATATTGTACCGTGTGAAGGACTGGGTTCACTGTCACCTTAAAATCCCCACAGATGCGGACCTTCTTTGGTTCCCCAGGCGTACTACTTAACGACCTCTTCATTACAGGAACGATGGGTGTAGCCCACTCGCTCCAGTCCACTTTGGACAGTACTCCTGAACGTTCCAACCCTTCCAGCTCTGCTTTGACAGCTGGTCTGATCACATAGGCACTGGTCTGGCCTTCAGAAACTTTGGGCTTGCATTTTCCTCTATTTTAATCATTGCTGTTATTCCTTTTAGTGTTCCGAGTCCCTCCTGGAGCACTTCTTTTGCGTCAGTTAGCATTTTTGACAGTCGTCCAGGTGTGACGTCATCATCCTTTTTGGCCTCAACCTTCAGTGCCTGTATGGAATGCCAATCTAATTGTATCTTCCGGATCCATTCACGTCCTAGCAGTGGTGGTCCTCCATCTGGCAATACATATATATCCATTTTAGGTATTTCCTGGCCTTTATATGTCACTTTCACCCTTATTTTTCCTTTGGGGTAGACTTTTTGCCCCATATACGTCTTCAAGACAATCTCTGTAGCTTGCAAGAGTATATGTGAAAATAGCCGCTTGTAGTCTCTTTGATTTATGATTGTTAGAGCTGACCCTGTGTCCAATTCCATTTTCACTTGGACTCCGTCTATCTTGAGTGTAACCCAGATAGTCTGGTGATCCTCCATTTCTGTTACCTTATGTAGTTTCAGACAACCCAGCTCCTTGATTCCGGAGTCTGTGTCACTTTTCTGTTCGTATGAACCACTGTCCATCACCTGGTGTACCTTTTTGTACTTCTCCTGTGGAGATTTCTTACTGTTGGTTTTCTTCCCAGACCTGCAGGCTCTTGCTATGTGTCCTGCTTTCCCACACTGTCTGCACACTTGGTCCTTTAACCAACAATCTTTCTGGTCATGTGTTGTTCTGCCGCAGCGATAGCACTTCCCTGTTCCATAGGACATTTCATTGGTGCCATATTCTTGCGGTCTCCGTTGTATCTCTGCAGCGCCCTTGCGGCTGCTTCGTGTGATACTGCCATACTGAAAGCTTTGTCCAGCGTAAGGTCCTTTTCTGATAGAAGCCGTTTCTGTGTTCCTTCACTTTGTAGCCCACACACAAACTTGTCCCTTAACGTATCTGCTAGTCCCGCTCCAAACTGGCAGTGTTTCGATAGCTTGCGCAGTTCCGTTAGGTACTCAGCATTGCTTTCGTCTTTGTGCTGGTTCCTTTTATGGAACTTAAATCGTTCTGCTATCAGCAGCGGTGTGGGGTTTAAGTGGTCCTGTAGGATTTCTATTATGCTTTCAAAATTCTTGTTTATCGGCTTCTCTGGGGTTATTAGATTTCGCAGTAACCCATAAGTTTTTGCACCCATGGAATTTAACAGAACCAGTGCTTTATTAGCATCTGGCACTTCATTCGCTCTGCAGTACACCTCAATACGTTCCACATATGTCGCCCAATCTTCGACTTCATTGTCGAATGTAGAGATACTGCCACTCTTCGGCATCCTTGGGTGTGAGTTAACTGTCAAAAATGGCGCCTCCCGCGCTTCCCCTTCTTCTCCGCTGGCACAAAATGGCGTCTCCCGCGCTTTCCTTCCTTCCCGCGCTTGCACTTCTTCTCCGCTGCGGCTTCTAAAAATGGCATCTCCCGCACTCTTTCTTCTTCTCCGCTGCTCAATGGTGTCTCCCGCGCTCCCCTTTCTTTGCCCTGCGGACCCTGTTCAGCCCGGAGCCCTGGCTGTGCTCTGCGCGTTCTTCTTTTTATATGTTTCAACGCCGCTCAGTCTAGAACCCGGCTGTTTCTTTACCCTCTCTCTCTCCGGTTTGTTTTCTTTTTCTCGACACCACTCGGTGTTCAACCCCCGGCTGCGCCCTGCACTCTTCACCCTCTGTCTTACCCCGTCGACGCTGCTCGGCTTTCTCTCCGCCGTCGGTCAGCTCCAGCCATCGCTGCTCGGGAAGGGTCTGCGCTGGACCTGTCGTCGGTCTCTTGCTGCTTGTCGTGTCTGGGGAACCAAGCCCGGCTCTCCACAGCCTCCCCTGCGAAGTTCAATCTCTGCCCGACTGCTGGGCGGTTGCTCGTGGTCAACGCCCGTGTTCCTGGCCTCGACTACTTTTTTTTTATGTTGCAGGTAGATTCGAATCGACACTCGTCGCCACAGTTGGATCCGTGGTTCAGTGGTTATGCTATTATTAAATAATCACACGGATGCTGTACATTAACAATAAACAGGTCTTTACTGGAGGAGGGTAGTCTCAAGACTGGGGGTACAGCGGCATGCGCAAAGCTTATATACAGGTGTGGTCACTGCCGGTACTACAGTATACAGGAGCTGTAAAAGTAGTTCTGACTTAAAGGCACATACACTACACTTTACTTCCCTCTTTTGGCCAACAATCCTTTTGGCTGGGGGAAGCTCTTCACGGCTCCATAAGGCCTCGGCCATTTTACCCGCAGCTCTTATTTCGCTTCTCAATAGAATGAACAAGGCAAGTAACAGTCACTGTACCTTCGCTTTCTTACATTGTCGTCTGGCTCCGTGACCATTCATGTATATACGTTCGCCGACAATTCCGTCCTTTCCTTCTTAGGGAGCTAGTTTTTGACTAATGTAGTGGCGCTTCGTAATTTCCAAACATGCAGCCACTGAGCTTTGAGGCTTTAGCAATGAGTAGACGCGTGTCAAAATAAAACGTTCCAAACCATAACTTTATCTTTAAACTGTTTACTGTAACACCTTACAAACAGAATTACAAAGCAAAACACGTTTAAACGCACACGATCAAAAACTGTATTGCTCCAGCCCTCAAAGCTTCTGCCTTCTCCAGCCTCGTGGTGCTTGAGCTGTAAAATGGCTGGATACCATGTGACAAGCTTAAGGACTGTACCATTGTAGCAAGAATAAAGGGGGTCACTCAGCCTATACTATTGTAACAAGAAAAGAGGGGGTTTCTCAATACAATAAGTCAGTCAGGTAAATTAACTATTATACTATTTAACCAATATTTTAAAGTATTTTCTTTCTTAAACTTTCATGACTCTTACAGTTACCTCTAGACTTGACTATTCCAACACTCCTGGCTGGCCTCCCATATTCTACCCTACATAAACTTGAGGTCATCCAAAACTCGGCTGCCCGTGTCCTAACTCGCACCAAGTCTCGTTCATCCATTACCCCTGTGCTCGCTGACCTACTTTGGCTCCCGGTTAAGCAATGCCTCGATTTTAAAATTCTTGTCCTTGTTTTCAAATCCCTCCATGGCCTTGCCCCTCCCTATCTCTGTAATCTCCTCCAGCCCCATAACCCTCCGAGATATCTGCGCTCCTCTAATTCTGCTCTGTTGAGCATCCCTGATTATAATCGCTCAACCATTGGCGGCCGTGCCTTCAGCTGCCGAGGCCCTAAGCTCTGGAATTCCCTCCCTAAACCTCTCCGCCTCTCTACCTCTCTTTCCTCCTTTAAGACGCTCCTTAAAACCTATCTCATCTGCCCTAATATCTCCTTATGTGGCTTGGTGTCAAATTTTGTTTGATAATACTCGTGAAGCACCTTGGGACGTTTTACTGTGTTAAAGGCGCTAAATAAATACATGTTGTTATTGTTGTTGTTATAGAAGTTTACAGCACAGAAGGGGGCCATTTGGCTCATCGTGTCTGTACTGGCTCTTTGCTAGAGATATTTAATACTAATTGCACTGCCCCGTTCTCCCCCCGTAGCCCATCTCTTTCTCTGCTTCAAATATTGATCTAATTTTCCCATAAAGGATGTAATGATCTCTGCCTCAAGCACTCCCTGTGTAAAACATTCCAAGCTCCAACCACCCTCTGTGTCAAGACATTTCTCCCAACCCCTCCCCTCACTCTCTCAGTGACCATTTTAAATTGAAGACCCCTCATCACCGCTTCCCCAACCAGTGGAAATAATCTTTCCCTGTTGCCTCTATCAAAACCCTTCATCATTTTTAAAACCTCTATTGAATCTCCTCTTAGCCTGCTCTGATCCAGTGGAAACACTTCCAGTATCTCAAGTCTCTCCCCATATCTACAGGGAATGTTTTGGACTTTTCAATGTGGACTTTTAATACTTGTTTCCAAAGAAGACTAAAAGAATGGACCTGAAACCCTCGATTACTTGGTAAAAGAGCACAGAACCGCTAACCTGAGGAAGGTTGACGGGATTGAGTTTACTGGTTACCGGCAGGATGCAGTGTTGCTGAGACAGGGCCAGGGGTTTCAGCAAGACGGGCCTTGGTTTGCTACAAGGCCTGAGGAACTGAGCAAAAATATTTTAGTGTTAGTGCTGGAAACAACCCCGAATATGGTAATATGTCCAACAACAGATTTGAAGGAAAGCATATAAAACAGCTGATTCTGCAAAGGGTTTTCAGGAGAACCACATGCCACGTGGGAACAACATGACATGGGAGAGGAAGCTTCTAATTCTCCTCAGAACAAAGATCTTGATCAATCCTTTGGGCTGTGGTTCTGGGGAGCTCCGCCCTCTCGCTGCCAATTGGGCTGTGGTGGATGATGCGGCCCTACAGGCGGAGCCAGCACCCCGGGGTGGGATCTGGAGCCACACCAAGGCTGGGTCTGACTCCCAGCGGACAGGGACCATCAGAATTCTGGGGTTGGAAAGTCAGACCAAGTGTAATCTTCAGATGAAGAGGAATTAGAGGGCAGGGTTAATTGGACTAGGTTGTGCTGATAAAATCAGTCTTCTTTTAAAATAATACATGCTGTCCTTATAACCCTTCAATCTGTTGTTATTTGCAGCTAATTATGGAATCAGAGTAGAAGGCCCGGGTGGGGGTTGCTTCAGAAGCATGTCTAACCGGCAGGTGTGGTGTTAGTCCTGTGGAGGCCCCATGCCAAGGTTCAGTTTGGGGTCCCTGCATTTCACTAAACAAGGATACAAAATATTATCTACTTAAGAAAGAACTTGCATTTATATAGCGCCTTTCAGAACCTCAGGACATCCCAAAGCGCTTTACAGTTGATGCAGTACTTTTGAAGTGTGGTCACTGTTGTAATGTAGGAAACGCAGCAGCCAATTTGCGTACAGCAAGATCCCACAAACAGCAATGTGATAATGACCAGGTAATCTGTTTTAGGTGTTGGTTGAGGGATAACTATTGGCCATGACACCAGAGAGATCTCTCCTGCTCTTCTTTGAATAGTGCCATAGGATCTTTTATGTCCACCTGAGTAGGCTAACTGGACCTCGGTATTACGGTTCATCTGAAAGACAGCACCTCCAACAGTGCAGCACTCCCTCAGTACTGCACTGGAGTGTCAGCCTAGATTATGTGCTCAAGTGTCTGGGGTGAGACAATGGTCAGGTCTGCTCTGGGCCTGCACAGGTTGCATGGCCCAGGAGTACATCAAGGTGATGATGGATACCTTCTCTGTGAGGTCAGGGTGTAGGGCCTGCCAAAAGGGCAGCAGGCCCAGGCCTTTGCCATACCCGGGGATTGCTCTGGGCACTCTGCGTGTGCTGGGAGAGGGTGGGTGGAGGGCACGGTTTAGGACCCCACCCATCATCACTGCACCTTTCGTCAAAGTCGGAAATGTAAAATGAGAAGAGGTAGAGAATAAAGTTGTGTTTGTGGAGCCCGTGTGGACCATGTGATTGGTGACTACGTGTGCAAAGACGGGATGGACACGTGGCCATCATGGTGACTGGGAAAAGCACGATTTGGATCTTTAATGCGGGGGGGAGGTGGGGGGGGGGGAAGGAGGAAAATAGAGCTGAAGAAGAGGAGCCGGAGGCATCTAGTATAAATTTAGTGGCAGGCTGTTGAAGTAAGGGTAGGCCTCTGAAAGAAATAGTTTTACAGGGAATTCAATGAGGAAGAAAAAGGATTCTCTCTTTTTATATAGATCTGTGGTGTTAGGTTTACATAGAAACATAGAAGATAGGCCTGACATCGGTAGTGGGGAAAATGCTAGAATCTATTATAAAAGATGTATTAGCAGAGCACTTGGAAAGCAGTGACAGGATCGGACAAAGTCAACATAGATTTACAAAAGGTAAATCATGCTTGACTAATCTATTGGAATTTTTGAGGAGTTTAGAAGGTTGAGAGGGGATCTCATCGAAACCTATAAAATTCTGTCAGGTCTGGACAGACTAGATGCAGGAAGGATGTTTCTGATGGCCGGGGAGTCCAGAACCAGGGGTCATAGTCTAAGGATAAGGGGTAAGCCATTTAGGACTGAAATGAGGAGGAATTTCTTCACCCAGAGAGTGGTGAACCTGTGGAATTCTCTGCCACAGAGGGCGGTGCAGGCCAGTTCATTAAATATATTCAAGAAAGAATTGGATATATTTCTTGAGGCTAAAGGGATCAAGGGATATGGGGAGAAGGCAGGGACAGGGTACTGAATTTGGATGATCAGCCATGATCTAATTTAATGGCGGAGCAGGCTCGAAGGGCCGAATGGCCTACTCCTGCTCCTATCTTCTATGTAACTCGATAGACTCTGGAACGGTACCCATGGATTGGAGGGGAGCTAATGTTACCCCACTATTCAAAAAAGGTGGTAGAGAAAAATCCTAAACTGCTCCCAATCCTCAGGTTTACTGCTTTATCTGGCCAATTTATATGTCCTCTCCTTGGATCTTATGCTATCCCTAATTTCCCTTGTTAGCCACGGTTGAGTCACTTTTCTTATTTTATTTTTATGCCAAACTGGGATGAACAAATTCTGTAGCTCATCCATTCGGTCTTTGAATGTTTGCCATTGCCTAGCCACCGTCAACCCTTTGAGTGCCATTCCCCAATCAATCCTACCCAACTCGCTCCTCAGACCATTGTAGTTTCCTTTATTTAAATTGATGACCCTTGTCTCTGAGTCAACTACTTCATTCTCCATCTTAATGAAGAATTCGATCATATTATGATCGCTCTGACCCAAGGGGCCTCGTACAACTAGATTGCTAATTAATCCTTTCTCGTTACATAATACCCAGTCTAAGGTGGCCTGATCTCTGGTTGGTTCCTCGACATATTGGTCCAGGAAACCATCCCGTAAACACTCCAGGAATTCCTCCTCCACAGTATTGTTACTAATTTGGTTGGCCCAATCTATATGTAGATTAAAGTCACCCATGATGACTGCTGTGCCCTTATTGCACGCTTCTTTAATTTCCCTTTTAATGCCATCCCCAACCTCCGCCTTACTGTTTGGAGGTCTATATACCACTCCCACTAATGTTTTTTTCCCCTTAGTATTTCTCAATTCTACCCATACAGATTCCACATCATCAGAGCATTACCTTCATTACAATTGTATTAATCCCTTCTTTAACCAGTAATGCTACCCCACCTCCCTTTCCTTTTTGCCTATCTTTCCTGAATATCGAATACCCCTGGATGTTGAGTTCCCAGTCTTGGTCATCCTTGAGCCACGTTTCCATAATCCCAACCAAATCATATTCGTTTACCTCTATTTGCGCAGCCAATTCATCCACCTTATTACAAATGCTCCTCGCATTAAGACACAAAGCCTTCAGGCTTGTTTTTTTAATGCTCTTAGACTTATTAGAATTATTATTTACTGTGGCCATGTTTGATTTAAACCTTTGATTTCTCTGACTGCCACTTTTGTTTTTCTCCTTCCTATCTTTTGCTTTTATCCCTGTTTTCCTTTCCTCTGTCTCCCTGCTCAGGTTCCCAACCCCCTGCCATTTTAGTTTAAACCCCCCCGAACAGTGCTAGCAAACCTCCCCGCAAGGATATTTGTCCCGCTCTCGTTCAGGTGCAACCCGTCCGACTTGTACAAGTCCCACCTTTCCCAGAAGCAGGCCCAGTGATCCAGGAAACTAAAGCCCTCCCTCCTGCACCAACTCTTTAGCCACGCATTCATCTGCTCTATCCTCCTATTCCTATACTCACTAGCATGTGGCACTGGGAGTAATCCAGAGATTACAACCTTTGAGGTCCTACTCTTTAATGTGCTACCTAGCTCCCTAAGTTCTTGCTGTTAGCACTGTTGCCTCACAGCGCCAGGGACCCGGGTTCGAATCCGGCCTCGGGCAACTGTCTGTGTGGAGTTTGCACATTCTCCCCGTGTTTGCGTGGGTTTCCTCCGGGTGCTCCGGTTTCCTCCCACAGTCCAAAGATGTGCGAGTTAGGTTGATTGGCTATGATAAATTGACCCTTAGTGTTAGGGGGATTAAATACATGGGGTTACGGGGATAGGGTGGGATATGTGTTGGTGTAGGGGTTACGGGGATCAGGTGGGATATGTGTCGGTGCAGGCTCGATGGGCCGAAATGGCCTCTATCTGCACTGTGGGGTTTCTGTGATTCTGTGATTCTGTGCAGGACCTCATCCCTCTTCCTACCTATGTCGTTGATCCCAATGTGAACCACGACCTCTGCCTGTTCACCCTCCCCCTTCAGAATGCCCTGCAGCCATTCAGTGACATCCTTGACCCTGGCACCAGGGGGGCAACAAACCATCCTGGAGTCACGTCTATGGCCACAGAAATGGCTATCTGTTCCCCTTACTATAGAATCCCCTACCACTATTGCTCTCCCACTCTTTTCCTCCCTTCCTGAGCAGCAGCAGCACCCCTGGTGCCAGGAAGTTGGCTGCTGCTGCCTTCCCCCGGTGAGTCATCCCCCTCAACAGTATCCAAATTGGTATACCTGTTTGAAAGGGGGATGGCCACAGGGGTCCCCTGCACTACCTGCCTGCTTCTATTGCTCTGCCTGGTGATCACCCATTTCCCTTCTGCCTGTGCAGCCCTACCCTGCGGCATGACCAACTCATCAAACGTGTAATCCACGACCCTCTTAGCATCGTGAATGCTCCACAACCCATCCATCCGCAGCTCCAGCGCCTCAATACGGCCCATTAGTAGCTGCAGCTGGATGCATTTCTGGCACACATGGTCGTCAGGGACACTGGCAGCATCCCTGAATTCCCACATAGAGCAAGAGGAGCATAACACGGGGCTGGGCTCTCCTGGAGGATAATTTTTAGGTGGAGGATAATTAAAAATTCCGGCTCAAACCAACTTCAGAATTTTGAGCAATGTGTTTGAGGTGTTTTTAATCTGAGTCTCCCCATTGCTGATAGTCACAAGTTTTCTGATTTATTGCTGTTTGAGGAATAGAGACAATCTACTGCAAGAAATAAATCTACACCCGCTTCTTGAAAAGAAAACATGAAACACTTGCATCATTAACCAGAGTAATGACTCAATGCTGAATATTTGACAAATATTTTAACCCATGATCTCAGACTTGCTTTTTTATTCCTTCTCAGGATGTGTGCATCACTGGCATGTATTCCCCAACCTCATCGTGTAAAATAACTTGCATTTCTATAGCACCTTTCACAACCTCAGGACATCCCAAAGTGCTACACCGCCAATGAAGTACTTTTGAAGTGAAGTCACTGTTGTAATGCAGGAAAAATGCAGTGTGGGACTGGAGTCACATGGAGGCCAGACCAGGCAGGGGTGGCAGGTTCCCTTCCCTGAAGGACAATATTTGGGTTTGTACAACAATCCGGCGGCTTTTTATGGTCACTTTCTGATGCCAGCCCACAAATTACAAAATTTACTGAATTCAATTCACAAGGGTGGGATTTATACTCAAAACCTCAGGATTGCTGGTCCAGTACCATAACCACGAGGCTACCGGACCATATCTGCAGTAAGGCTCCTCCAGGGTTCAGAACCCATTCACCCACACTGCCCCTGGCTTTCACCCTGCAGTCATTTCCAAACATTTGAATGAAGTGCTTTAATAACGCAACCGGGAGACCTGTGCAGACCCTTTGCCCCAGTGCCAGGAGATGGTTTGCAGCACTCCGCTCAGAGCAGTTAAAGTAGTTAAATCACTTACCAATGAAATACAAGGAGCTGCTTCTAACAAAGGCCATGGTGGCAAATCCAGCGGTGTTGGAGATGATGCCCATCAGCACCAGAGAGGGGTCGCTCAGACACCTGGAGAAGATCAGGACTCCGAGGAAGCTGGTCAGAAACATGGTGTAGCTGGCTGCATTACCGTAGCCCACCCAGACCGGGTCCCAGCTCAACGGCGGTTTCAGAACGAAGATTGAGATTATATTCTCCCCGCCGGTCACTCCAAAATCATACAGGATGTAGCAGATGAACAGCAGGATCATCTTTGCGCTGTATCTTCTCCAGCTGGAATTGCACGCTCCCGTGGGCAGCTGACCTAGTGCAGGGACAGCGGGGTATCTGAGGATGAATGCTGAGTACAGCAGACTCAGTAAATACAGAGACAGGCATAGGCAGATCAGCAGCAGCCCGTGCTGGTTATTCACTTTCACCAGAAAGAAGTGACCAGATGCCAGGCTCCCCAGGAGTCCAGCCATCCCTGATGCCACCTCCAGCATGTTTAACCTCAGGCTGCGTCTCGCTGCTCCCGACCTCAAGGCAGCGATGGCATTAATCCCACTCCAGTAGGCCGGGAAACCTCCAGTGAATCCATTGATCACAGCCGATCCATACATCACACTGACAGGCAGCTGGAAGACGTGGGTGAAGAGCAGCAAGTGTCTCCCCAGCAGATACCCCAGTAGTGGGACCACCAGCAGGACCTTCTGGCCTCGACGATCGGCCCACCTTCCCAGCAGCACCGTCGTCAGCAAGGGGGCTAAAGAGTAGATCATGTTATAGATCATGTAGAACTGGGCCACTTCCTTCTGGGCCAGGTCACTGTTCCCAGGTGCTGTCCCATTTAGCCGGTCGTACACCACCATCAATAGAGCCGTGTCAAAGAGGGAATTGGCCACATTGGTCACAACCACCACTGGCTCCACACAGCTGAGCAGAGTGTCCATGTCACAGCCCCGTGCTATCTCCACCGCTCTATTATCTGGCTCAATGCTTGCTGTGTACAGCAGGCTGCAAGCCAGACCATGTACAAGGCAGGGGGAGACGCTATACTGGAACAGGCTCTGTGCTGGGACTCTGTACTGGAGCAGGCTCTGCTAGAACAGGCTCAGTGCTGGGGACTCGGTTTATAAGCCTCACACAAGTTTACCCGGTTTTAATGGATTCTGCATGCAAATAGGGGAAACTCCCCCTTGCTAGTCAGAGCTGTGCTGTAATAATAGCCAGTGATGAGGAACTGGTTTGGTATGAGGAATTGTGAGTATGAAACAGGAACTGGTATCAAGCTCCAACAAACCTACACAACTGGCTTGGAGACGGAATCTGCCACCTGTGCCTTGCCACAATTAAAAACAAGGCATTTTCTACCCGAGGACTTTAAAAGGCTGTCCTAATTCTCAGCAGCAGTGGTGCAACTATTTGCTAATCCACTGTTTGCTCACCACATCTGTTTTTTTATTAATTAAAGAATGTTGGCATCGCTGGCAAGGCTGGCATTTGTTGCCCATCCCTCATTGCCCTGAGAAGGTGGTGGTGAGCCTCCTAACCTGTTGGTAGCAGTTTTTGATACAACTGAGTGACTCGCTGGGCCACTTCAGCGGGCCGTTCAGAGTCAACCACCCACGATGGTGTGGGTCTGGAATCACATATAGGCCCAGACCGGGTAATGACGGCAGTTTTCCTTCCCTAAAGGACATTAGTGAACCAGCTGGGGTTTTATGACAATCCGACAGATTCACAGTCCCCATTACGGATTCCAGCTTCTTAGTTCCACATTTTTAAAACGGATTTCAAATTCTCAAATTGCCCTGGTCGGATTTGAACTCCCGTTCTCGGGATTAGTCCAGTAACATCGGAACTACACTATCGGCACCTCGGCAATACTAATTTCATGCAATCATTTACAAATTGAAATGTATTCGTATAAAATAATTCCCTTTAGCAGGGAATGGAACAGAGGAACAGAAGGAGGCCATTCGGCCCCTCGAGCCTGTTCCGCCAATCAATTAGATCAGGGCTGATCTGTATCTTAACTCCATCTACCCGCCTTGGTTCCGTAACCCTTAATACACTTGCTTCACAAAAATCCATCAATCTCCGTTTTCAAATTTTTAATTGACCCCAGCCTCAACATTTTGGGGAGAGAGTTCCAGATTTCCACTACCCTTTGTGTGAAGAAGTGCTTCCTGACATCACAGAATCACAGAATCACAGAAACACCACAGTGCAGATAGAGGCCATTTCGGCCCATCGAGCCTGCACCGACACATATCCCACCCGATCCCCGTAACCCCTACACCAACACATATCCCACCCTATCCCTGTAACCCCACGTATTTAATCCCCCTAACACTAAGGGTCAATTTTATCATAGCCAATCAACCTAACCTGCATATCTTTGGACTGTGGGAGGAAACCGGAGCACCCAGAGGAAACCCACGCAAACACGGGGAGAATGTGCAAACTCCACACAGACAGTCACCCGAGGCCGGATTCGAACCCGGGTCCCTGGCGCTGAACGGCCTGGCTCTCATTTTCAGGTTATTCCCCCTTGTTCTGGACTCCTCCCACCAGAGGAAATAGTTTCTCTCTATCTACCCATCAAATCCTTTAATCATCTTAAACACCTCAATTAGATCACTCCTTAATCATCTAAATTGAGGGAATAAAAGCCCAGTCTGTGCAACCTGTCCTCATAATTTAACCCTTTTAGCCCCCAGGTATCATTCTGGTGAATCTGCGCTGCCCCCCCTCCAAGGCCAATATATCCTTCCTGAACTGAAGTGGTGCCTGGAACTGAACTTGTGCTCCAGATGGGGTCTGACAGAGCTCTGTACAGGTGTAACAGAACTTCCACCCTTTGTATTCCAGGCTGCAGTTCACCCCCTCCCGTCACACCTTCAGACTAGGAAATAACATCCGACTCTCACTATTACAAGGATGATCAGCGATCCCGGCTACAGTGATGCATGTTTCACAGGAGCATGAAGTGATTCGATTGGTGAATGATGGGATGTCCAAAGAGTAGCAGCTGTTAAAGGGCTGCTGACCTCACTGCCAGTCAGCCCAATGTTTTAGCTGCAGTTAATTTCCAAGGATTGGAAGGTGACCAAGGGAACCGACCAGATCTCCACCTCATTCGATGAAGAGGTTGTCCAGTATGAGTGTCGGTGGAGGATGGATGCCATGTTCAGGACTGAGAGAACATTCCTCAGCTTGCCAACGTGCAACAGTGGGCGGGAGGTGGCGAATGCGTCACAACTCTCACCCACGCCTATAGGTCACGCCAAGAGAATGGGGAGTGGAGGGCAGTGGAGAGAGGAGGAAGCGAAGAGAAAGGGGATAGAAGGATAGATGTGTGGAGGAGTAGGGAGCAGAGGGGAGGGAAGTGAAGGGGATAGAGGGATAGATGTATGGAGGGGAAAGGGGAGAGGATAAAGGGATAGACGTGTAGATGGAAGGGAGGAGAGGGAGTGTGGAGGGGATAGAGGGTTATATATGTTTAGGGGAAGGGAGGAGAGGGGAAGGGAATGGGGAAGAGATGGGAGGAGAGGAGGTAAGAGGAAGAGAAGAGGTGAGGGAGGAGAGGAGGAGGAGAACCAAGCAGAGAAGAAGAGAGAGAGGTTAAATGGGAAAGGAGGGGGGTGAAAGATAGAGGAAGCAGGTGATGGGGAAGACTAGAGGGGGAGAGTGGGGGAAGAAGAGAGGAGATCAAGGGAGGAGGAGAGGAGAGGAGAAGGTGGGGATAGGAGAGCAGAGAGGGAGAGGAGAGGAGAAGGTGGGGATAGGAGAGCAGAGAGGGAGAGGAGAGGGGAGAGGGGAGAGGGTGAGGTCAGGGGAGGAGGATTGAGTATAGGGTGAGGAAATATGAGAGGGAAGGAGAGGGGAGAGAGTGGGTAGAAGATGGGGAAAGGAGATTGGGGGAACAAGAGCAGTGATGAGGAGAGGAGAGAAAGGGCAGGGAGAAGAGGTTGGGGAGATGAGGCAGGAGGGGGAGAGGAAGGAGAGAGGGCAGGAGGGGGAAAGGAGAGAAAAGGAGGAGTGAGGAAGGGCTGACGGAGGAGGGGTTGAGAATAGCTTCATTAATATGAGTTGAGTATCCACAGATTTGCACAAGAGCTACAGGCGTATCTGTGAGTGTACACCTTTAATTAAGGCTTGATGGGGAGAGATGAAGTAAGGTGGGAGGAGGCTAGTGTGGAGCATAAACACCGGCATGGACCTATTGGACCTGTTGGCCTGTTTCTGTGCAATTAAAAAGAAAAGGCTGGCCACTGAATAGGGAGACACCATGAGACGGGTGATGGACCTCCTGACTCTGGGGGTGGGGGGGTGGGGGCTGAGAAAACCCCACCACTTGGTGCCAAGTTACGAAGGCCTGTGAGTTTGTTCACTTAAACATCACGTTTCCCCTTCAAATCACTCGCTGACACCCGGCAGATCTGATACAACAGTGGCAGGGCACTACAGGATTTGCATTGTCCACAAACAGGCACCATGCCACCAACTGACGTACATCTGCTTCGGGTCTTTCCGATACTGAGGGGGAGAAGGAGCGTAAGGTGAAAGTCGCAGCACCGTCCAGCAGGACCAGATGAAGGTGCCTGAGGAGATGCAGGAAGCAGCCAGACTGAGGCCCAGTCCCAGACGTTCCTCAGCTGCACTGGCCTGGGAGTCTTATCTTACGCGCTGTTCATTGAAGCAAGCTTAGTAATGAGCATAAAGCACTTTCTTCAGTGCTGAAAAGACAGAGAGGGAATGAATAGAATCATAGAAAAATTATGACACCGAAGGAGGCCATTCGGCCCATCGTGTCCGTGCCGGTCAGAAAAGAGCTCTCCAGCCTAATCCCACCTTCCAGCACTAGGTCCATAGCCCTGTAGGTTACGGCTCTTCAAGCGCATATCCAAGTACTTTTTAAATGTGATGAGGGTCTCTGCCTCTACCACCCTTTCAGGCAGTGAGCTCCAGACCCCCACCACTCCCTAGGTGAATTTTTTTCCCTCATCTCCCCTGTAATCCTTCTACCAATTACTTTAAATCAGTGTCCCCTGGTTCTTGACCTCTCTGCTAAGGGAAATAGGTCCTTCCTATCCACTCTATCCATCTCATAATTTTATACACCTCAATTAAAACTCCCCTCAGCCTCCTCTGTTCCCAGGAAAACAACCCCAGCCTATCCAACCTTTACTCATAGCTAAAATTCTCCAGTCCCGGCAACATCCTCGTAAATCTCCTCTGCACCCCCTCTAGTGCAATCACATCCTTCCTGTAATGTGGTGACCAGAACTGCACGCAGTATTCTAGCTGCGGCCTAACTAGTGTTTTGTACAGTTCAAGCATAACCTCCCTGCTCTTATATTCTATGTCTTGGCTAATAAAGGAAAGAATTCCGTATGCCTTTTTAACTACTTTATTGACCTGTCCTGCTACCTTTAAGGAATGGGTGTAATGTCCTTCAGTACTGCCCTCCAACAGTGCAGCACTCCCTCAGTACTGTCCTACGACAGTGCAGCAGTCGCTCAGTACTGCCCCTCCAACAGTGCAGCACTCCCTCAGTACTGTCCTCCGACAGTGTAGCAGCCCCTCAGTACTGCCCCTCTGACAGTGCAGCACTCCCTCAGTACTGTCCTACGACAGTGCAGCAGTCGCTCAGTACTGCCCCTCCAACAGTGCAGCACTCCCTCAGTACTGTCCTCCGACAGTGTAGCAGCCCCTCAGTACTGCCCCTCTGACAGTGCAGCACTCCCTCAGTACTGTCCTACGACAGTGCAGCAGTCGCTCAGTACTGCCCCTCCAACAGTGCAGCACTCCCTCAGTACTGCTCTCCGACAGTGTAGCAGTCACTCAGTACTGCCGCTCTGACAGTGCAGCACTTCCTCAGTACTGTCCTCCGACAGTGTAGCAGCCCCTCAGTACTGCCCCTCTGACAGTGCAGCACTCCCTCAGTACTGCTCTCCGACAGTGTAGCACTCCCTCAGTACTGCCCCTCCGACAGTGCAGCACTCCCTCAGTACTGCTCTCCGACAGTGTAGCACTCCCTCAGTACTGCCCCTCCGACAGTGCAGCACTCCCTCAGTACTGCTCTCCGACAGTTTAGCACTCCCTCAGTACTGCCCCTCTACCAGTGCAGTACTCCCTCAGTACTGTCCTCCGACAGTGTAGCAGTCCTTCTGTACTGCCCCTCCGGCAGTGCAGCACACCCTCAGTACTGCCCCTCTGACTGTGCAGCACTCCCTCAGTACTGCCCTCAAACAGTGCAGCACTCCCTCTGTACTGCCCCTCCGGTAGTACAGTACTCCCTCAGTACTGCTCTCCGACAGTGTAGCACTCCCTCAGTACTGCCCCTCCGACAGTGCGGCACTCCCTCAGTACTGCTCTCCGACTGTGTAGCACTCCATCAGTACTGCCCCTCCGACAGTGCAGCACTCCCTCAGTACAGCCCCTCCGACAGTGCAGCACTCCCTCAGTACAGCCCCTCCGACAGTGCAGCACTCCGTCAGTTCCACCTCTCCGACTGTGCAGCACTCACTCAGCATTGCCTCTCCGACAGTGCAGCACTCACTCAGCACCGCCCCTCTGACAGTGCGGCACTCCCTCAGAACTCCCCCTCTGACAATGCTGCAATCCCTAAGTACTGCCCCTCCAACAGTGCAGTGTTCCCTCTGTACTGCCCCTCCAACAGTGCAGCGTTCCCTCTGTACTGCCCCTCCAACAGTGCAGCACTCCCTCTGTACTGCCCCTCCAACAGTGCTGCACGCCAATCAAGCGGCAAGGGTATTCCATCACACTCCTGACTTGTGCCTTGTAGATGGGAGAAAGGCTTTGGGGAGTCAACAGGTGAGACACTTGCCGCAGAATACCCAGCCCCTGACCTGCTCTTGTAGCCACAGTATTTATGTGGCTGGTCCAGTTCCGTTTCTGGGCAATGGTGACCCCCAGCATGTTGATGGTGGGTGATTCGGCGATGGTAACGCCGTTGAATGTCAAGGGCCATTGGTTAGACTCCCTCTTGTTGGAGATGGTCATTGCCTGGCACTTATGTGGCACGAATGTTACTTGCTACTTATCAACCAAAGCCTGGATATCGTCCAGGTCTTGCTGCATACATGAATGGTCTGCTTTATTCTCTTTTTTAAAATTTGTTTATGGGATGTGGGTGTCGCTGGCAAGGCCAGCATTTAGTGCCCATCCCTAATTGCCCTCGAGAAGGTGGTGGTGAGCCGCCTTCTTGAACGGCTGCAGTCCGTGTGGTGCAGGTACTCCCACAGTGCTGTTAGGGAGGGAGTTCCAGGATTTTGACCCAGCGACGATGAAGGATCGGCAATATACTTCTGTGAGGATGGTGTGTGACTTGGAGGGGAACTTGGAGTGGTGGTGTTCCCATGCACCTACTGCCGTTGTCCTTCTAGGTAGAAGAGATCACGGGTTTGGGAGGTGTTGCCAAAGAAGCCTTGGTGAGTTGCTGCAATGCATCTTGTAGATGGTACACACAGCAGCCACGGTGTGCCGGTGGTGGAGGGAGTGAATGTTTAAGGTGGTGGATGGGGTGCCAATAAAGCGGGCTGCTTTGTCCTGGATGGTGTCGAGCTTCTTGAGTGTTGTTGGAGCTGCACTCATCCAGGCGAGTGGAGAGTATTCCATCACACTCCTTACTTGTGCCATGTAGATTGTGGAAAGGCTTTGGGGAGTCAGGAGGTGAGACACTCGCTGCAGAATACCCGGCCTCTGACCTGCTCTTGTTGCCACAGTATTTATGTGACTGGTCCAGTTACGTTTCTGGACAATGGTGACCCCCAGGATGTTGATGGTGGGGGATTGGGGGATTTGGCGATGGTGCCATTGAATGTCAAGGGGAGGTAGTTAGACTCTCGCTTGTTGGAGATGGTCATTGCCTGGCACTTCTGTGGCGCGAATGTTACCTGCCACTTATCAGCCCAAGCCTGAATGTCGTCCAGGTCTTGTTGCTTGCGGGCATGGACTGCTTCATTATCTGAGGAGTTGTGAATGGCGCTGAACACTGTGCAGTCATCAGCGAACATTCCCATTTCTGACCTTATGTTGGAGGGAAGGTCATTGATGAAGCAGATGAAGATGGTTGGGCCTGGGACACTGCCCTGAGGAACTCCTGCAGCGATGTCCTGGAGCTGTGATGATTGACCTTCAACCACCACAACCATCTTCCTTTGTGCTATGTATGACTCCAGCCAGTGGAGAGTTTTCCCCCCAATTACCATTGACTTCCAGTTTTACTAGGGCTCCTTGATGCCACACCCGGTCAAATGCTGCCTTGATATCAAGGGCAGTCACTCTTACCTCACCTCTGGAATTCAGCTCCTTTGTCCATGTTTGGACCAATGCTGTAATGAGGTTGGGAGCTGAGTGGTCTTGGCGGAACGCAAACTGGGCATCAGTGAGCAGGTTATTGGTGAGTAAGTGCCGCTTGATAGCACTGTTGATGACACCTTCCATCACTTTGCTGATGATTGAGAGTAGACTGATGGGGCGGTAATTGGCCGGATTGGATTTGTCCTGCTTTTTGTGGACAGGATGTACCTGGGCAGTTTTCGACATTGTTGGGTAGTTGCCAGCGTTGTAGCTGTACTGGAACAGCTTGGCTAGAGGCGTGGCTGTTCTGGAGCACAAGTCTTCAGCACGATAGTCGGGATGTTGTTGGGGCCCATAGCCTTTGCTGTATCCAGTGCATTCAGCCATTTCTTGATATCATTGTGGAGTGAATCGAATTGACTGAAGACTGGTTTCTGTGATGGTGGGGACCTCAGGAGTAGGCCGGTATGGATCATCCACTCGGCACTTCTGGCTGAAGATGGTTGCAAAAGCTTCAGCCTTGTCTTTTGCACTCACGTGCTGGGCTCCACCATCATTGAGGATGGGGATATTCATGGAGCCTCCTCCTCCCATTAGTTGTTTAATGGTCCACCACCATTCACAACTGGATGTGGCAGGACTGCAGAGCTTTGATCTGATCCGTTGATTGTGGGATCGCTTAGCTCTGTCTATAACATGATGCTTCCACTGTTTAGCATGCATGTAGTCCTGTGTTGCAGCTTCCCCAGGTTGGCACCTCATTTTTAGGTACGCCTGGTGCTGCTCCTGGCATGCTCTTCTACACTCCTTATTGAACCCGGGTTGGTCCCCTGGCTTGATGGTAATGGTAGAGTGAGGAATATGCCGGGCCATGAGGTTACAGATTGTGGTGGAATACAATTCTGCTGCTGCTGATGGCCCACTGCGCCTCTTGGATGCCCAGTTTTGAGCTGCTAGATCTGTTCTGAATCTATCCCATTTAGCACGGTGGTAGTGCCACACAACACAATGGAGGGTGTTCTCAGTGTGTGGACGGGACTTTGTCTCCACAAGGACTGTGCGGTGGTCACTGCTACCAATGCTGTCATGAACAGATGCATCTGCGACAGGTAGATTGGTGAGGACGAGGTCTGATGTGCCTCAATAAATCCGAGACTCGATGTTAGCGAAACAAAACAAGGCTTTTATTGACTTAGAAGGTAACACACAGAGGAGAATGTATCTTCCATCCAGAGGTCTGCCGTACTGGATGTGCTGCAGGCTGGGCCAGCTTACATCGGAGCCAGGTATGGGCGGAGCGCTACACAGTACAATACAATGGAAATGAAACTGAAACCAACCACAGTCACAGGCAGAGAAATACTGATGAGTGATGAATGGAATATTTCATCACATTCACCCCTTCTATAGATTTAGTCTGTTCGGGGGTTTGATAGTCCTCTGCGACCGACGTGGCTGTTGTGGTGCCGCGGGTGTCGGCTGGGTGTCCCCGGTGGCCTCCTGGGTCTCTGCCGGGGGTGCCGCCAGGGTTGTTGAAGGGGTAGTTGGTGGGGGTACCGTTGGTCGGTGTTCTTCCGGGGGTGATGAAAGAGTAGTGGGTGGGTAAGAGTTGCTGTGGTTGTTGTTGCTGCTGTTGTCGTGGTTGTTGTCGTTACCGGCTGGGGCGACGTCTTTTATGGACACGGTGTCCTCCCTTCCGTCGGCGTGCCGGACATACGCGTATTGGGGGTTGGCGTGGAGTAGGTGCACTGACTCCACGAGAGGGTCCGTCTTGTGGCCCCTCACATGCCTTCGCACGAATACCGGACCTGGGGTGGAGAGCCATGACGGCATGGATACGCCTGAGGTGGATTTCCGGGGAAAGACAAACATTCACTCGTGAGGCGTGGCTTTAGTGGCAGTACACAATAGCGACCGTATCGAATGGAGCACATCTGGGAGGACTTCCTGCCAGCGGGAGATAGGGAGGCCTTTGGTCCTTAGAGCTAGAGTGACTGCTTTCCATACTGTCCCGTTCTCTCGCTCCACTTGACCGTTACCCCGGGGGTTGTAGCTGGTGGTACGGCTCGTGGCGATCCCCCTGGACAGCATGTACTGGCGTAGCTCTTCACTCATGAAGGACGCCCCCCTATCCGTATGGATGTAGCTCGGCATACCGAACAGGCAGAACAGGCTGTTGAGGCATTTAATGACCGTGGCGCTGGTCATGTCTGGGCAGGGGAAGGCGAATGGGAAACGAGAGTATTCGTCCACAATGTTCAGGAAGTAAACATTGCTGTCGACGGACGGGAGGGGGCCCTTGAAATCTAAGCTGAGCCGCTCAAAGGGCCGTGTAGCTTTGATTAAGTGGGCTCTATCTGGGCGGTAGAACTGAGGCTTGCACTCAGCGCAAGTGCGACAGTTCCTGGTTAGGGACCGAACTTCCTCAATCGAGTAGGGTAAGTTGCGGGACTTTATGAAGTGGAACAGCCGCATGACCCCTGGGTGGCAGAGGTCATTGTGGAGGGTCTGTAGCCGATCCCCGGTGGCGCTGGCACACATCCCTCGTGAGAGGGCGTCGGGGGATTCGTTAAGGGCCCCTGGCTGGTAAATGATGTCATAATCGAAGGTGGAGAGCTCGATCCGCCACCTAAGAATCTTATCATTTTTAATCTTCCCCCTCTGTTTATTATTGAACATAAACGCTACCGACCGCTGGTCGGTAAGTAGGGTGAAGCGTGTGGCGACAGTGGCGCACAGCCTCCACGATGGCTTGTGCCTCCTTTTCTACGGAGGAGTGTCTGATCTCGGGCCCTTGGAGGGTCCTCGAGAAGAAAGCTACGGGCCGCCCCGCCTGGTTGAGGGTGGCCGCCAAGGCAAAGTCAGACGCATCACTTTCCACTTGAAATGGAGTGTTCTCGTCCACTGCCTGTAGCGTGGCCCGCTCAATATCCTGCTTAATGCTTTTGAAGGCGGCATGGGCCTCAGCAGAGCGCAGAAAAGAGGATGCTTTCAAGAGGGGGCGGGCTTTGTCGGAGTAGTTGGGGACCCATTGGGAATAATAAGAAAATAACCCCAGGCACCTTTTCAGGACTTTGGGAGTGTTGAGCAGGGGCAGCTCCCATAGGGGGCGCAATCGGTCGGGGTCTGGTCCGATTTCCCCATTCTCCACCACGCTGCCTAGTATGCAGAGGCGCGTGGTGTTGCAAACGCACTTGTCCTCGTTGTAGGTGAGGTTGAGTTTTTGTGCGGTTTTCAGGAACCTCTCGAGGTTTGAGTCGTGATCCTGCTGGTTGTGACCGCAGATGGTGACGTTGTCGAGGTAGGGGAAGGTTGCCTGCAAGTGGTGGTCATCGACCATGCGGTCCATCTCCCTCTGGAAGACCGAGACCCCATTCGTTACCCCAAAGGGGACTCTGAGGAATTGGTAGAGGCGTCCGTTCGCCTCGAAGGCGGTGTACGGGCGGTCCTCTGGTCTGATAGGGAGCTGGTGGTACGCTGACTTGAGGTCGATGGTGGAGAACACCCGGTATTGGGCGATTTGGTTCACCATTTCTGATATGCGGGGTAGCGGGTAGGCATCTAGTTGGGTGTACCTGTTGATCGTTTGGCTATAGTCGATCACCATCCGTTTCTTCTCGCTACCCCTTACCACCACCACTTGGGCGCGCCACGGGCTATTGCTGCGTTCAATAATGCGCTCTTTCAGGAGCCTGTCTACCTCGGTCGCGATAAACCGCCTGTCCTCCCAGCTGTACCTCCTGCTTTTGGTCACTATTGGCCGGCAGTTAGGGGTAAGGTTCGCGAATAGCGAAGACGGCTTTACCTTCAGGGTAGCCAGACCGCACACTGTGAGGGGCGGCTGGGACCCACCGTAATTGAGCGTGATGCTTTGGTGGTAGCACTGGAAATCCAGGCCCAAGATCACGCTCGCACATAGATTCATGATTAATACTTTAAAATTATCGTATACAGTTCCGTTAACGGACAATTGTACCGTGCAGTAACCCATAATGGTCGATGTCTGGGTTTTATCAGCCATAGAGATGGTACCCCGTGTAGGGACCACCTTTAGAGAGAGTTGTTGTACCAGTTCAGGGTGGATAAAACTCTCCGTGCTTCCACTGTCAATTAAACATTTAACCCTGCACCCGTTTACCTCGATGTCCACCATTGATTTGGATAGCGGGTGCGGCCTGGTCTGGTCCACTGTGACCGATGCCACTGTAGGGCCCTGATCGAGACAAGATGGCGTCCACGCTGTCTGCTCACAAGATGGCGGACCCCACGAGGTCGGGAAAGATGGCGTCCAAGATGGCCGCTCCCACGGCGCACACGCGGCGGTGGCGGGTTTTCCGGCGGGGTTCCCTCTGCACACCTTCCCGAAGTGCCCCTTTTTACCGCACTTAAAGCAGGTGGTGCCTTTCGCCGGGCACAGGTTTCTGGTGTGCTTCGGCTGCCCGCAGAAGTAGCAGTTGGGTCCCCGACGCGTCGCGGCTGTCGTAGGGCTTCTGGGGGCGGGGGAGAGCGGGGCCCCGACGGTGTCGGGCTGCCAGGCGGGGAAGATGCCTTCCAAGATGGTGGCGCCCTTGGTGCACATGTGGCGGCGTGGACGGCACGGGCTGAAGAGTAGGCGTCCGAGTTTCTCTGGGCCATATCCAGGGATCGTGCTCTGTCCGCAGCCTGTTTCAGGTCCAATCCCGTTTTTTCCAGCAGTCTCTGCCGGATGTAAGTGGAGCTGAGGCCTGTGATAAAGGCATCGCGAACAAGCTCGTCAGTGTACACTGCGGCTTTTACATCTTGGCACTTGCAGTCTTTGCCAAACGTTTTCAGGGTGCCTAGGAACTCCTCCACCGATTCCCCAGGTCGCTGTGCGCGAGTAGCGAGCAGATGCCTAGCATACACCTCATTCGTAGGCTGCTGGTAATGCGCCTTTAAGATGTCACAGGCGGCCGGGTACGTGTCGGCGTCTTGGATGAGGGGGTAAACCCGGTGGCTTACCCAATTCCGCAGAATTCCGAGTTTCATACTCGCAGCGTCCGTAGCGTCTTTGACGGCTGCGGAATTGTCCAGGAAGCATTCCATACACATAAACCAGTGTCCGAAGCGTGCCGATGCGTCCGAAGCATGCTGGTCCAAATCCAAACATTCGGGTTTCAAGAGTTGATCCATTGTGTTGAAAATTAAGTCAATAAAATTGATGTGCCTCAATAAATCCGAGACTCGATGTTAGCGAAACAAAACAAGGCTTTTATTGACTTAGAAGTTAACACACAGGAGAATGTATCTTCCATCCAGAGGTCTGCCGTACTGGATGTGCTGCAGGCCTTACATAGGAGCCAGGTATGGGCGGAGCCCTACACACAGTACAATACAATGGAAATGAAACTGAAACCAACCACAGTCACAGGCAGAGAAATACTGATGAGTGATGAATGGAATATTTCATCACAAGGTCAAGTAGGTTTTTCCCCTCGTGTTGGTTTTCTCACCACCTGTCGCAGGCCCAGACTGGCAGTTATGTCCTTCAAAACTTGGCCAGCTCGGTCAGTAGTAGTGCTACCGAACCACTCTTGGTGATGGACATTAAAGTCCCCCACCTAGAGCACATTCTGTGCACTTGCTACTCTCAGTGCTTCTTCCAAGTGCTGTTCAACATGGAGGAGTACTGATTCATCAGCTGAGGGAGGGCGGTAGGTGGTAATCAGCAGGAGGTCAATGATTTATTCAATTCAGTCTGCAGAATCTGACAGTATAATTCCACATGAACTTCAATGATGTATTAAGGTCAGTTTGCAGTTGTTTTACAGGTTCAGTGATGAAGGTTCCCGGAGCATCGCATGGTGTGGTACTGAGGCACACTGACCAGGAGTAGAGTCCTTGCTAGAGTGCAGTTCTCTGAGCGTCGGTTACAAGACCCTGTTTGGTTACAAGACCCTGTCTGGTTCCCACACCTAAGGGACTATTCCTCATGCTATTTGACTATAGGTGGCAGTAGATAACTCCTCAGATAACTGCAACAAGAGCAGGTCAGAGGCTGGGTATTCTGCGGCGAGTGTCTCACTGCGGTTCAAAAAGGCGGCTCACCACCACCTTCGAGGGCAATTAGGGATGGGCAATAAATGCCGGACTTGCTCGCGACGCCCACATCCCATGAACGAATTTTTAAAAAATCAATCATATCCAGCCAACTTTAATGCAGTTCAACCTTCACCTTGATCTGAACACATCATTAATGACTAAAGTTAATTAAAGAGATAAATTAGTAACTAGTTTACTGAGAACTTCTAAATAAAGAAACTACCAACTGGTTTTATAATTTATTGCCTGAGTGTAGTAAATAATCAAATGACCTGAATAAATAAATTATATTGCTGACTCATTCCAGTAACTAAATAAATTACTGACAGAGATTAATAAATGAATAATTTACAGATTGGCTGATTAAATGGGGAATCTGGCGGGAGGTTTAATTGAATGAATTAATAAATAGGATTTGTTGCAGTCGGTTATTTCCATCTCCGGAGTCCAATGTGGTAAATTCCTGCCAGTAAGTGTAAGGAAGATACAGAGTGGAGAGTTCATCTTTATTAGCTGTGGCTCAGTGGAAGCACTCTCACCTCTGAACCCCGAGTCAGGAGGTCGTGAGTTCAAGTGTCCTAGGCCCAACCATCTTCAGCTGCTTCATCAATGATCTTCCCTTCACGATAAGGTCAGAAATGGGGATGTTCGCTGATGACTGCACAGTGTTCAGTGCCATTCACAACTCCTCAGATAATGAAGCAGTCCATGCTGTTGTGTCGGTACCTTTCTACCTAGACACAATTTAGGACTCAGAACTCAGAGATTCAAACATGAAGTGCTTTATGGGAAGGAAGGTCTGGAAAGTTCTGAACAAAGAGAGCTAAACTTAACAGAGAACACCCAACCATTTATCTCCTGTGACAGCGCCACCACAGGTGGGAGGAGAACACACAATAGAACACACAATACATAACATTTCCTCCCGTCTTAAATGGAAGGTCCACATTATTCCTCAACAGGTAAGTTACTTTCAATGCACTCAATGATCCTACGGTAGAGGTAGACTGCCTCAACCCCTGACTTTACCCTGGGGATTATTCTGCCCCAGTCTTGTGGGTAAGTCACTAAGCCTACAGATCCAAGCGTCTTGGAGGTCGCCGCTCTCCGACAGGATACCGGCGGTCATCGCTGGCTTCCACAGCAGTAGGCATTGACACAGGCCTGGATGGAGAAGGTGCCTGTGTCAGTCGAAAGTCAGGAGTTTGCACAGGTGGAACAGTCTCTATGACTTCCTGTGTTGGAGAAGAGCACTGTGGCAAGGGATGCTGGTTTGCGGTATCATCCGGAAACAGTTCAGGCCAACCAGCCATTGGAGCCTCTGTGGCTGTCTCTGCTCCTAGCAACAGTTGATCTGTGTGTCTTCTCCAGACGACGTCCTCAGCAGTCTCAACCGTGTAAGACACAGGGCCCGTCTGCGCAATCACCGTAGCAGGAACCCATTTCGGTCCAGTGTTGTAGTTTCGAGCTAAGACGTGCTCTCCCGGATGAAACCGTCTCTCCTTGGCTCTTTTCTCTCTCTTTTCAACTTGAGCGTGTTGTTGACAATGGACAACCTGTTCTGCCCTTGGAGGTTTGAGTAAGTCAAAACTTGTCCGCAACTGCCTCTTCATCATGAGCGAAGCGGGGGAAGTTTTGGTTGTGGCATGCAGCTCGTTCCTGTAGGACAACAGGAAGCTGTTCAGACGTTCGTGGATTGAGCCCTGACCTTGCGATGCCTTCAAGGCGTGCTTCAAAGTTTGCACAAACCTTTCTGCCTAGCCATTAGTAGAGGGATGATAGGGCGCAGACCTGATGTGTTGGACACCATTCACATGCAGGAAGGTTGCAAACACCTGTGATACAAATTTTGGACCGTTGTCACTTACGAGTTGTTCTGGTGAGCCATAACAGCTGAACAGCTCACCAAGTTTCTCAATTGTTTTCTCTGCCGTGGTAGACCTCATCACAGCGACCTCCGGCCACTTGCTACGAGCGTCCACAACCACCATAAACATATTCTCTTCGAAAGGACCAGCGAAGTCCACATGTACTCGCTGCCACATTTCTGCAGGCCAATCCCAGGGGTGTAGGGTTGCCAGCTGTGGAACATTCCGGACCCTTTGACATGGGGAACATGTTTTGGCTTTCTCCTCAATGTTCCCATCGAGACCTGGCCACCAGAAGTATCTTCTTGCCATTTCCTTCATCCGAACCATCCCATTGTGGCCTGTATGAAGTTGTTGCAGTATAGGTTCCCTCAGAGGTGGCGGAATGATGACACGGCGTCCCCAAAGACAACTGTGGTAAACCACTTTTACCGTTTAGTATCGTTACACTATAGTTATCACTGTTAGATCGTTTCCCTATAGTTATCACTGTTCACATTGTTGTATCACTGTACGAGGTCGCCTCTTGTCACGCTGCTATACCTGGGCTGACCACTGCCGACTCCGCCCATGGCTCCACCTACCTGCCCGGGTATAAAGGTGGTCGACTGGCTGGTATTCCTCCTTCTTGGATCCGATCACCCACGAGGGTGGGCTCTGTTATTTAGTCAATAAAAACCTATAGTTACTTTCTTAACTCATCGCTTTTCATTGGACGAATTGATAGGTATATCAATTTTATTGACTAAATTTTAAAATGTCGTCACTTGAGCAGCCAAACAACCAGTCAACGGAGCAGCCAAACGACCAGCCAGACGCCCAGCTACAACAGCCACAGCAGCCGGCTTGGCTGCGAGCCCTCAAACCACCGTACCTGGATCTAAACCCACAAGCAACAAACGCAGCCCTCGACTTCAAACACTGGCTGTGCTGCTTCGAATCCTACCTGGAAGAATCCGGCGTCCCTCAGAGATCCAAACTAAGAGTTCTGACCGCCCAAGCGAGCCCTAAAGTATACGCACTCATCCAGGACATTACTACTTACGAGGCCGCTATCAACCTACTGAAACAGCAGTACCGGAGCCCGGTAAATTCCATGTATGCCAGACACCTCCTAAGATCCCGCCCGCAACAGCCAGGAGAGTCTGTAGCTGAATTTTTATGGGCGCTACGAACACTCGGCAGGGACTGTGACTTTAAAGCAGTATCGGCTGCAGAAAACACTGAAGATAACATCCGCGATGCCTTCGTGAAAGGCCTTCGGTCCGACTACTCACGGCAGAGACTGCTGGAATCAAAGGACCTCGACCTGAACTCAGCTGCAGCCTTGGCCTACTCCCTAGAAGTGACCCAGCGGGACCTCGAGGTGTATTCCAGGTACAGTTCGCGACTCTGGGACTCGGGCCCGGCCCCGACCGCAATACCCCTCGTAGCGCCGCCCCCGGGACCTACCTCAGCGTCGGCGTCCCGGACCCGATCGGGACCGCCACCCCCGGTACCGGCTGCGACATCGGAGCCCCGCGACCGGGCCGCCGGCTGCTTCTTCTGTGGGCAGGCGAAACACCCGAGGTCGCGCTGCCCAGCCAAAAATGCGACGTGCTCCAGCTGCCTGAAGAAAGGCCACTTCGCGAAGGCCTGCAGAGGGAGAGCAGCAGAGGCCAGCAGTGCCTCATGCGAACTGTGGGGGTGGCCATCTTTTATCAAGGCCACAGATGAGCAATGGGGCGGCCATCTTGGATCCAGGCAACCGACGCCAGCAGTGCCTCATGTGGGTTGTGGGGGCAGCCATCTTCTCCGCCATTTTGCCCCACCTCGTGGGCGCCTCCATTTTACCCACCACGCTCGACCGTCACCTTACCTCCAGACCTGACGACCGCTTCACCTACAGACTACAGCGGCCCGCTCAGCCACACACTAGCCTCCGTCACGCTAGACCAAGCTCGCCCGCATCAGCTGTCCAAGTCAATGATGGACATCAAAGTAGACGGCCACGCCACGACCTGCCTGTTCGACAGCGGAAGCACGGAGAGCTTCATACATCCAGACACGGTGAGCCACTACTCCCTCACTGTCCAGCCAACGCGCAACCGGATCTCGATGGCATCGAGGTCCCACGCCACAGACATCAGCGGCTACTGTGTTGTGACCCTGTCGGTTAAGGGCACGGAGTATAAAAACTTTAAACTCCTCGTCCTGCCCCAGCTATGCGCTGCCGTCCTACTAGGGCTGGATTTTCAATCCCACCTCCAAAGCGTCACTCTAGCATACGGTGGACCCCTCCCCCCGCTCACAGTCGACAACCAGCAGCCTTTAAATCGCCCACCGCGTAACACCTGCGGCCTATCCACCCTCAAGGTCCCGCCACCTTCCCTGTTCGCTAACCTCACCCCTGACTGCAAACCCGTCGCTACCAAGAGCAGGCGGTACAGCGCCGGGGACAGAGCTTCATTAGCTCTGAGGTGCAGCGTCTCCTGAAGGAGGGCATCATCGAGGGGAGCAGCAGCCCCTGGCGTGCCCAGGTTGTAGTCGTTAAGACCGGCAATAAAAACCGCCTGATCATCGACTACAGCCAAACCATAAACCGGTACACCCAGCTGGACGCATACCCCCTTCCCCGCATATCTGATATGGTCAATCAGATTGCTCAATACCGGGTATTCTCTACCATCGACCTTAAGTCGGCCTACCACCAACTCCCTATCCGCCCCGAGGACGGCCAGTATACCGCCTTCGAGGCGAATGGCCGCCTCTACCACTTCCTTAGGGTCCCCTTCGGCGTCACCAACGGGGTTTCGGTCTTCCAAAGGGAGATGGACCGGATGGTTGACCAGAACGGGCTGCAAGCCACGTTCCCCTATCTAGATAACGTCACCATCTGCGGCCGCGACCGGCAAGACCATGACGCTAATCTGAAAAGATTCCTCTGTACAGCCCAACGGCTGAACCTCACCTACAATAAGGAGAAATGTGTGTTTAACACCTCGCGCCTTGCCATCCTCGGCTGCGTAGTAGAGAACGGAATCATCGGCCCCGATCCCGAAAGAATGCGTCCCCTCATGGAGCTACCCCTTCCCCACTGTCCAAAGGCGCTGAAGAGAACCCTGGGGCTCTTCGCCTACTATGCCCAATGGGTGCCGAATTATGCAGACAAAGCCAGACCCCTCATGAAGTCCACCTCCTTCCCCCTTACGGAAGAAGCGCACGCGGCCTTCTCCCTCATCAGGGGAGACATTGCTAAGGCCACTATGCACGCAGTGGATGAGTCCATCCCCTTCCAAGTGGAGAGCGATGCATCCGACTTCGCCCTAGCCGCTACCCTCAACCAGGAGGGGAGACTGGTGGCCTTCTTCTCAAGGACCCTACAGGGCCCCGAGATCCGACACTCTTCGGTCGAGAAGGAGGCCCAGGCGATTGTGGAGGCGGTACGCCGCTGGAGGCATTACCTCGCAGGCAAGCGATTTACCCTCCTCACCGACCAGCGTTCGGTCGCTTTTATGTTTAATAACAAGCTGAGGGGTAAAATCAAGAACGACAAGATCTTGAGGTGGAGAATCGAGCTCTCCACCTACGATTATGATATCTTGTACCGGCCTGGTAAGCTGAACGAACCCCCTGACGCTCTATCGCGAATTACATGCGCCAACGCGCAAATTGATAGACTTCAGACCCTCCACAACGACCTCTGCCACCCCGGGGTCACCAGGCTTTACCACTTCATTAAGGCCCGCAACCTGACCTACTCCATCGAGGAGGTCAGGACCATGACCAGGAATTGCCAGACCTGTGCCGAGTGCAAACCGCACTTCTTTAGGCCGGACAGAGCAAGCCTGATCAAGGCCACCCGCCCCTTCGAGCGCTTGAGCATCGATTTTAAGGGGCCCCTCCCGTCCTCTGACCGTAATGTGTACTTCCTCAACATTGTTGATGAGTACTCCCGTTTCCCCTTTGCCTTCCCCTGCCCAGACATGACCAGTACCACGGTCATCAAATGCCTGAACGACCTCTTCGCCTTGTTCGGGTTCCCGAACTATATACATAGCGACCGGGGCTCCTCCTTCATGAGCGAGGAACTCCGTCAGTTCCTACTAGCGAGAGGTATTGCTGCGAGCAGGACCACCAGCTACAACCCCCGAGGGAACGGCCAGGTGGAAAGAGAGAACGCGACGGTATGGAAGGCCGTCCTCTTAGCCTTAAAGTCTAAGGGCCTCCCAACCTCTCGCTGGCAGGAGGTCCTCCCGGCGGCGCTGCATTCCATCCGGTCACTACTTTGCACTGCCATTAACGCCACCCCCCATGAACGAATGTTTGTTTTCCCCAGGAAGTCGACTACGGGAACCACGCTACCAACCTGGCTGACCTCTCTGGGGCCTGTCTTGCTGCGAAAGCACGTGAGGGCCCATAAAATGGACCCCCTGGTCGAGAGGGTGAACCTCCTGCACGCCTATGTGGCATACCCAGACGGGCGGGAGGACACAGTCTCCTTACGAGACCTCGCACCCTCGGGCACTCCGGAGACACCACCGCTACCCCCCACCCCCCCCACCACCCCCCCCACCACCCCCCCAATTCCAGCCCAGGTAGACGGTACGCCGGAACCCCAAGAGCCTTCGCCTACCTCGCAGACGCCAGCATTAACACCGGAGAACGCAACACCGCCGCTGCGACGATCAGACAGGCTTACGAGGCCTCCGGACAGACTGACATACCAGAACTGGTAGTACACTTCACCCCGCCGGACTCAAATCTAAACAAGGGGTGAATGTGGTAAACCACTTTTACCGTTTACTATCGTTACACTATAGTTATCACTGTTAGATCGTTTCCCTATAGTTATC
Organism: Somniosus microcephalus; assembly: GCF_052327205.1. Lineage (NCBI taxonomy): Eukaryota > Metazoa > Chordata > Chondrichthyes > Squaliformes > Somniosidae > Somniosus > Somniosus microcephalus. Next base: position 78,599,146 of record NC_140999.1, on the reverse strand, counting down.
ACTGTTCACATTGTTGTATCACTGTACGAGGTCGCCTCTTGTCACGCTGCTATACCTGGGCTGACCACTGCCGACTCCGCCCATGGCTCCACCTACCTGCCCGGGTATAAAGGTGGTCGACTGGCTGGTATTCCTCCTTCTTGGATCCGATCACCCACGAGGGTGGGCTCTGTTATTTAGTCAATAAAAACCTATAGTTACTTTCTTAACTCGTCGCTTTTCATTGGACGAATTGATAGGTATATCAACGACAACCTGCCTGGACGGAGAGCTCATTTCTTTTTGAAACGTAAGGTTTCAAACTAGGAGAATCTCCTATAGCTCTCCCTCGAATGACATCGTCCATTCCCTCAGACAGGACTGGATCGTTGCAGGTGTACCTTCGCACCTGAACTGCAGTGACAGGTGCTCCCTCCACTTGTCTAAAGTAGAAGATGTCTATCTGACGAGGCTCTGGGGGAGTAACAGGCAAGGGTAGCCTCGAGAGACCGTCTGCGTTGCCGTGCAAGTCTGATTTGCGATATTTGATGTAGTATGTGTGTCCTGACAACAGTAAAGCCCACCTTTGCATCCTGCTTGCAGCGAGAGACGGAATTCCGGTGTGGGGCCCGAAGATTGAAGTCAATGGACGGTGGTCCATCAGGAGTGTGAACCTTCTCCCAAACAGGTACTGATGAAATTTTTGAATTCCAAAAACGATTCCCAAGGCCTCGCGCTCGATCTGCGCATAGTTACTCTCGGCCTTGTTCAAGGTGCGTGATGCGAAGGCGATAGGTTTCTCTTCACCCGAAGGCATGATGTGGGATATGACTGCTCCCACACCATATGGTGATGCATCACATGCTAGTTGCATGGGTAGCTTTGGGTCGAAGTGTGTCAGGACCTCCGATTTCAGCAATGCTTTCTTTGCTTGGGCGAAAGCTTCGTTGCACAGTTCCGTCCATTTCCATGTTTTGCCTTGACATAGCAACTGATGTAACGGCTTCAGCAATGTTGCTAAGTCTGGAATAAACTTCCCATAGTAGTTAAGTAGCCCCAGAAATGAATGTAACTGGCTCACATTCTGGGCTGCTGGGACCCCCACGATCGCCTTGACCTTTGACGGCGCCTTATGCAGGCCAGTAGCATCAATCACATGCCCCAGGTACTCAACTGAAGACTGAAAGAATTCACATTTGTCCTTACGAACTCTGAGTCCGTACTCTTTCAGTCGTTGTAGTGTCGCATCCAAGTTCAGAAGATGATCCTCCTCATTTGTCCCAGTGACAAGGATGTCGTCCAGGTAGCACTGGACTCCTGGCAGTCCACTCAAAATCTGATCCATTGCCCTTTGGAATAGAGCAGGGGCCGACGTAATTCCAAACGGAAGGCGGCAGTACCTGTATAGCCCCTTGTGCGTCACAATTGTCAGCAGCTCCTTTGATTTGTCATCGACGTGCATTTGTAGATAAGCCTGGCATAAGTCTATTTTGCTGAACATTTGCCCTCCGGCCAGGCCCGTAAAAAGATCATCAATGAGGGGAAGAGGGTACTGTTCCGCAGACAGCACCGGGTTAATAGTCACTTTAAAATCCCCGCAGATTCGAACAGATCCATCCTTTTTCAGGGCAGGAACAATGGGTGTGGCCCATTTGCTCACGCGCTCCAGGACTCCATTCTTGACTAAGGCCTCCAAGTTAGCCTCAACTTTTGGCCTAATTGCATAGGGTACAGGCAGGGCTTTGTGAAACTTCGGCTTGCTGTCAGGTTTAATGTCCAGTCTCACGCTGATCTTTTTCATGCTCCCAAGTTCCCCATTGAAGAGTTCTGCATGTTTGTTTAACACTGCAGTCAGACCTGACTCCCCTTTTGACATCATGCGGACTGCAGGCCAGTCCAGCGTGATTTTCTCGAGCCACGCACGTCCCAGTAGCGATGGGTAATTTCCCTTTACCACAGTGGCAGTTTTGCAGTCTGTCCGTTCAATTTAACGGTCACCTCAATGACGCCTCTCATGGCCACAGGTTCGCCGGTATACGTCTTTAGCACAATGTTTGTTGGCTGAAGGGTAAGATGCTTTAGCATTTTGTTGTAGACAGTGTCTGAAACAAGGGACACAGCCGCGCCTGTGTCCACCTCCATCCGCACTGATTGTCCCTCCACCAGTGGTGACACCCAGTAGCCATTTGAACCACCTGCAACCGTCAGTATGTGCACCTCTTCCTCCTCAGAGGTGTCGCTCCCCTCTGTTTTGCTTGTTCCATCATACTGCACTGAATAAACACTCTTTTTCCTCTCTTGTCCAAATACAGACATTTTGCTTCCATGCTTCCCAGCTCTGGCTGTTCTTTTTTTACCTCTACAGGCGCGTTCAATGTGACCCTTTTTGCCACAATTTCGGCATTCCAGCTCCGTACACCAGCAGTCATTAGCGTGATGGCCCGTTTTCCCACAACGGTAACATGTGCCGTTCCGCGCACCTTTAGGCTCAGACGACACCTTGTGAACTCTCCCTGTTGAACTCAACTGGTGAGCCTCCTTTTCCGCCATCTCCATGGAGACACTAACTTCAATGACCTTTTCAAGAGTAAGGTTGTCCTCAGTAAGAAGGCGCTTCTGTGTGGCTGCATTTTGCAGACCACACACACAAGTCTGTCTCTAATGGTGTCATTCAGCACCTCCTTGAACTGGCAGTGTTCCGACAACTTTTTTAAAGCAGCAATAAACATAGTCACTGACTCCCCCTCCTCTTGATTCCGTTTGTGAAATCTAAATCTCTCAGCAATAACCAGAGGTTTTGGTGAAAAATGTGCTCCAAGAATTTCCACTAGTTGCTTATATGTTTTAGTTCCTGGCTCATCTGGCTGCACGAGGCTGCGAAGTAAATTGAATGTCTTCGGCCCGATTACACTCAAAAAGGTAGGCACGACCTTTTCATTTGCCACCGCATTCGCCAATACAAAATAGTCAAAACGTTCCATATAAGTGCTTCATTGCTCCACATTTTCATCAAAATCTCCGATGTTTCCTAATATGGTAGCCATCTCACGTTTCAAATTAAATTTTCTGTTTACTCACTGCACCCGTAACGTACGCAGATTCATCCGCTCCTCGTTGCCACTTGTTGTGTCGGTACCTTTCTACCTAGACACAATTTAGGACTCAGAACTTCAAACATGAAGTGCTTTATTGGAAGGAAAGGAAGTTCTGGAAAGTTCCGAACAAAGAGCTAAACTTAACAGAGAACACCCAACCATTTATCTCCTGTGACAGCGCCACCACAGGTGGGAGGAGAACACACAATAGAACACACAATACATAACACATGCCTGTATGCAACAAGACCTGGACGACATTCAGGCTTGGGCTGATAAGTGGCAAGCAACATTCATGACACAGAAGCGCCAGGCAATGACTATCTCCAACAAACGAGAGTCTAACCACCTCCCTTGACATTCAGTGGCATTACGATCACCGAATCCCCCACCATCAACATCCTGGGGGGGTCATCATTGACCAGAAACTTAACTGGACCAGCCACAAAAATACTGTGGCAACAAGAGCAGGTCAGAGGCAGGGTATTCTGTGGCGAGTGTCTCACTTCCCGACTCCCCAAAGCCTTTCCACCATCGACAAGGCACAAGTAAGAAGTGTGATGGAATACTCTCCACTCGCCTGGATGAGTGCAGCTCCAACAACAATCAAGAATCTCGACACCATCCAGGACAAAGCAGCCTGCTTGATTGGCACCCCCTCCACCATGTACCATGTACCGTGGCTGCAGTGTGTACCATCTACAAGATGCACTGCAGCAACTCGCCAAGGCTTCTTCGGCAGCATCTCCCAAACCTGCGACCTCTACCATCTAGATGGACAAGGGCAGCAGGCGCATGGGTACACCACCACCTCCAAATTCCCCTCCAAGTCACACCATCCTGACAGAAGTATATTGCCGTTCCTTCATCATCGCTGGGTCAAAATCCTGGAACTCCCTCCCTAACAGCACTGTGGGAGCACCTTTACCACACGGACTGCAGCGGTTCAAGAAGGCGAATCACCACCACCTTCTCAAGGGCAGTTAGGGATGGGCAATAAATGCTGGCCTTGCCAGTGACACCCATATCCCATGAATTAAAAAAAAAATTCCACTCCAGAGACTTGAGCACGTTATCTAGGCTGACACTCCCAGTGCAGTGCTGAGGGAGTGCTGCACTGTCGGAGGTGCCGTCTTTTGGATGAGATGTTAAACCATCTGCCCTCTCAGGTGGACGTAAATGATTCCATTGCCACTATTTCGAAAAGTATTTCAGGGAGTTCTCCGAGTCCTGGCCAGTATTTAACCTTCAACCAATCACTAAAACAGATTATCTGGTTATTATCACATTGCTGTTTGTGGGGGCTTGCTGTGTGCAAATTGGCTGCCGTGTTTCCTACATTACAACAGTGACTATACTGATGATGTCCCGAGGTTGTGAAAGGCTCTATATAAATGCAAGCCTTTTTTTATTTGAACAGGACCAATACAGTGACACAACAACTTGTATTTATATCACGCCTTTAACACAGTAAAACGTTCCAAGGCGTTTCACAGGAGCGTTATAAAACAAAATTTGACACCGAGCCACATAGAGATATTAGGGCAGCTTGGTCAAAGAGGTAGGCTTTAAGGAGCGTCTTAAAGGAGGAGAGCGCAGTAGAGAGGCAGAGAGATTTAGGGAGGGAATTCCAGAGCTTAGGGCCTCGGCAGCTGAAGGCACGGCCGCCAATGGTGGGGCGATTATTATCGGGGATGTGCAAGAGGCCAGAATTGGAGGAGCGCAGAGATCTTGGAGGGTTGTAGGGCTGGAGGAGGTTATAGAGATAGGGAGGGGTGAGGCCATGGAGGGATTTGAACACAAGGGTGAGAATTTTAAAATCGAGGCGTTGCCCGACCGAGAGACAATGTAAGTCAGCGAGCACAGGGGTGATGGGTGAATGTGACTTGGTGCGAGTTGGGATACAGGCAGACACTGGTTCTGCCCAATGCCAGTAGACACAATATACATGACTGTGTCCTGCCGAGAGGAGGGCCCCACTAGTGCAAGTGGACCAGTCGAACAGAAACTGTTTGATTAAATCAGGAGGAGTTTTCATGGTCGGTGATACTGCTGGTATCCTGCTGGTATCCAGCTGGTGTCAATCTTATGTCATGCTGGTATCCTGCTGGTGTCGATCTTGTGTCCAGCTGGTGTCCTGCTCGTGATGCTTCAAGTGCACCAGTGACCACCATGTGATCGCATTCTAGGACCACCCGGGCACGGAAAAGGTCTCGGAAGAGCAGCAAGCTGCTGAGGTGGCCCTCCTCACATGGACGATAGCAAAATACTGTGGATGCTGGAAATCCAAAATAACAGAAAATGCTGGAAAAACTCAACAGGCCAGGCAACATCCGTGGAGAGAGAAATAGAGTTAACGTTTCAGGTCGAAACTTATGTATTGTGTGTTCTCCTCCCACCTGTGGTGGCGCTGTCACAGCAGATAAATGGTTGGGTGTTCTCTTGGTTAAGTTTAGCTCTCTTTGTTCGGAACTATCCAGAAATTCCTTTCCTTCCAATAAAGCACTTCATGTTTGAATCTCTGGGATCTGAGTCCTAAATTGTGTCTAGGTAGAAAGGTACCGACACAACAAGTGGCAACGAGGATCGGATGAATCTGCGTTGTGGGAACTTTCTTGTTTTCGACTACAAAACACTCGGAACAGAGATTGCAGCATCACATTAATGTTACGGCAGTGAGTAAACAGAAATTTTAATTTGAAACGTGAGATGGCTACTATATTAGGAAACATCGGTGATTTTGATGAAAATGTGGAGCAATGGAGCGCATATACGGAACGTTTTGACTATTTTGTATTGGCGAATGCAGTGGCAAATGAAAAGGTCGTGCCTACCTTTGAGTGTAATCGGGCCGAAGATATTCAATTTACTTCGCAGCCTCGTGCAGCCAGATAAGCCAGGAACTAAAACATAAGCAACTAGTGGAAATTCTTGGAGCACATTTTTCACCAAAACCTCTGGTTATTGCTGAGAGATTTAGATTTCACAAATGGAATCAAGAGGAGGGGGAATCAGTGACGATGTTTATTGCTGCTTTAAAAAGGTTGTCAGAACACTGCGAGTTCAAGGAGGTGCTGAAGGACACCATTAGAGGCAGACTCATGTGTGGTCTGCAAAATGCAGCCACACAGAAGCGCCTTCTTACTGAGGACAACCTTACTCTTGAAAAGGCCATTGAAGTTAGTGTCTCCATGGAGATGGCGGAAAAGGAGGCTCACCAGTTGAGTTCAACAGGGAGAGTTCACAAGGTGTCGTCTGAGCCTAAAGGTGCGCGGAACGGCACATGGCCCGTTTTCCCACAACGGTAACATCACGCTAATGACTGCTGGTGTACAGAGCTGGAATGCCGAAATTGTGGCAAAAAGGGTCACATTGAACGCGCCTGTAGAGGTAAAAAAAGAACAGCCAGAGCTGGGAAGCATGGAAGCAAAATGTCTGTATTTGGACAAGAGAGGAAAAAGAGTGTTTATTCAGTGCAGTATGATGGAACAAGCAAAACAGAGGGGAGCGACACCTCTGAGGAGGAAGAGGTGCACATACTGATGGTTGCAGGTGGTTCAAATGGCTACTGGGTGTCACCACTGGTGGAGGGACAATCAGTGCGGATGGAGGTGGACACAGGCGCGGCTGTGTCCCTTGTTTCAGACACTGTCTACAACAAAATGCGAAAGCATCTTACCCTTCAGCCAACAAACATTGTGCTAAAGACGTATACCAGCGGACCTGTGGCCATGAGAGGCGCCATTGAGGTGACAGTTAAATTGAACGGACAGACTGCAAAACTGCCACTATATGTGGTAAAGGGAAATTACCCATCGCTACTGGGACGTGCGTGGCTCGAGAAAATCACGCTGGACTGGCCTGCAGTCCGCATGATGTCAAAAGGGGAGTCAGGTCTGACTGCAGTGTTAAACAAACATGCAGAACTCTTCAATGGGGAACTTGGGAGCATGAAAAAGATTAGCGCGAGACTGGACATTAAACCTGACAGCAAGCTGAAGTTTCACAAAGCCCGACCTGTACCCTATACAATTAGGCCAAAAGTTGAGGCTAACTGGAGGCCTTAGTCGAGAATGGAGTACTGGAGCCCGTGAGCGTGAGCAAATGGGCCACACCCATTGTTCCTGTCCTGAAAAAGGATGGATCTGTTCGAATCTGCGGGGATTTTAAAGTGACTATTAACCCGGTGCTGTCTGCGGAACAGTACCCTCTTCCCCTCATTAATGATCTCTTTACGGGCCTGGTCGGAGGGCAAAAGTTCAGCAAAATAGACTTATGCCAGGCTTATCTACAAATGCATGTCGATGACAAATCAAAGGAGCCGCTGACAATTGTGACACACAAGGGGCTATACAGGCACTGCTGCCTTCCATTTGGAATTACGTCGGCCCCTGCTCTATTCCAAAGGGCAATGGATCAGATTTTGAGTGGACTGCCAGGAGTCCAGTGCTACCTGGACAACATCCTTGTCACTGGGACAAATGAGGATCATCTTCTGAACTTGGATGCGACACTACAATGACTGAAAGAGTACGGACTCAGAGTTCGTAAGGACAAATGTGAATTATTTCAGTCTTCAGTTGAGTGCCTGGGGCATGTGATTGACGGCGCCTTATGCAGGCCAGTAGCATCAAAGGTCAAGGCGATCGTGGAGGCCCCAGCAGCCCAGAATGTGAGCCAGTTACGTTCATTTCTGGGGCTACTTAACTATGGGAAGTTTATTCCAGACTTGGCAACATTGCCGAAGCCGTTACATCAGTTGCTATGTCAAGGCAAAACATGGAAATGGACTGAACTGTGCAACGAAGCTTTCGCCCAAGCAAAGAAAGCATTGCTGAAATCGGAGGTCCTGACACACTTCGACCTAAAGCTACCTGTGCAGCTAGCATGTGATGCATCACCATATGGTGTGGGAGCAGTCATATCCCACATCATGCCTTCTGGTGAAGAGAAACCTATCGCCTTCGCATCACGCACCTTGAAGAAGGCTGAGAGTAACTATGCACAGATTGAGCGCAAGGCCTTGGGAATCGTTTTTGGAATTCAAAAATGTCATCAGTATCTGTTTGGGAGAAGGTTCACTCCTGACGGACCACCGTCCATTGACTTCAATCTTCGGGCCCCACACCGGAATTCCGTCTCTTGCTGCAAGCAGGATGCAAAGGTGGGCTTTACTGTTGTCAGGACACACATACGACATCAAATATTGCAAATCAGACTTGCACGGCAACGCAGACGGTCTCTCGAGGCTACCCTTGCCTGTTACTCCCCCAGAGCCTCGTCAGATAGACATCTTCTACTTTAGACAAGCGGAGGGAGCACCTGTCACTGCAGTTCAGGTGCGAAGGTACACCCACAACAATCCAGTCCTGTCTGAGGTAATGGACAATATCATTCGAGGGAGAGCTATAGGAGATTCTCCTAGTTTGAAACCTTATGTTTCAAAAAGAAATGAGCTCTCCGTCCAGGCAGGTTGTCTTCTTTGGGGACGCCGTGTCATCATTCCACCACCTCTGAGGGAACCTATACTGCAACAACTTCATACAGGCCACAGTGGGAAGGTTCGGATGAAGGAAATGGCAAGAAGCTACTTCTGGTGGCCAGGTCTCGATGGGAATATTGAGGAGAAAGCCAAAACATGTTCCCCATGTCAAAGGGTCCGGAATGTTCCACAGCTGGCAACCCTACACCCCTGGGATTGGCCTGCAGAAGTGTGGCAGCGAGTACATGTGGACTTCGCCGGTCCTTTCGAAGAGAATATGTTTATGGTGGTTGTGGACGCTCGTAGCAAGTGGCCGGAGGTCGCTGTGATGAGGTCTACCACGGCAGAGAAAACAATTGAGAAACTTGGTGAGATGTTCAGCCGTTATGGCTCATCGGAACAACTCGTAAGTGACAACGGTCCACAATTTGTATCACAGGAGTTTGCAACCTTCCTGCATGTGAATGGTGTCCAACACATCAGGTCTGCGCCCTATCATCCCTCTACTAACGGCCAGGCAGAAAGGTTCATGCAAACTTTGAAGCATGCCTTGAAGGCATCGCAAGTTCAGGGCTCAATCCACCAATGTCTGAACAGCTTCCTGTTGACCTACAGGAACGAGCCGCATGCCACAACCAAAACTTCCCCCGCTTCGCTCATGATGAAGAGGCAGTTGCGGACAAGTTTTGACTTACTCAAACCTCCAAGGGCAGAACAGGTTGTCCATTGTCAACAACACGCTCAAGTTGAAAAGAGAGAGAAAAGAGCCAAGGAGAGACGGTTTCATCCGGGAGAGCACGTCTTAGCTCGAAACTACAACACTGGACCGAAATGGGTTCCTGCTACGGTGATCATGCAGACGGGCCCTGTGTCTTACACGGTTGAGACTGCGGAGGACGTCGTCTGGAGAAGACACACAGATCAACTGTTGCTAGGAGCAGAGACAGCCACAGAGGCTCCAATGGCTGGTGTTGTGTATGTAATATGTGTGCTACTTTGAACCTATGGACAGGACTGCACTACTTGTTGGGCGTAGTGATACGCAGTACCACTCCTGGCCATAGGGGTATAAATAGTACTGTGGGTACTGATCCCCCTCAGTTCCCGCCTGTGGGCATGAAGTAAAGACCTATGTATAGTCCCTACCTCCAACCAGTAAAGACCTGTTTGAGTTATACGTTTAAGTCTTTGTGTTAATTGTTCAATACAATACACATACTTAACACTGGCGACGAGTCGGTTCGAACCCTGCGGCAGTTATTCCACAGCGGCTTCGTCCAAAGACAGGACGTGAAGAGAGGTTCCAATCCTCAACACCCCACTGAAAACTGAAGGGCAGCAGAAATCCTGACAGCTTCCAGCGACTGGAAGCGACAGGCATTAGGACCCTGAAGCCTCCATAACCTCGTGGGTAAGCCAGAGCCCGGGAGGGCGCGAGCGGGTAAGCCAGAGCCCGGGAGGGAGCGAGCAAGAGCCGCCGAGCGGGTGAGCCAGAGGCCGGGAGCCGCTTCAAGCGGGAGGCGCTTAGCGGGCCAGCGATCGCACCGGTGATAAGGGCTGAGAACCGTTTCGGGCGGGCGGCGCACCAGCGATCGCACAGGAGATAAGAGCCGCAGTCGGGCTGAAAGTCAGCGACGAGAAGCGTGGGAAAACCGCCATTGAAGTGGGCGGGGAGAGCGAGAAGCGCGGGAAAGCCGCCATTTTTCACGGGAAAACCGCTGGAGAAGAAGGCAGAAGCGGGAAAACCGCCATTTTGTGGGCGGAGGACGACGGCAAGAGCGGGAAGCCGCCATCTTGGATAACAGTAAAAAAAAAAAAATCTGAGAAATTGCAAATCTGATAAAGTACTACAATGCCTAAACACGGGAATATTAGCAACTTTGATAGTGACATCGAAGATTGGGCCACATATGTTGAACGAGTTAAAAATTATTGTAAGGCCAATAAAATTCGTGAGGCTGATAAAGCACTAACATTATTAAATTTAATGGGTGCGAAGACATACGGGCAATTGAAACACCTGTTATCACCAGATGAACCGGCGGATAAGACGTTCGATGAGATTGTTACTGTCCTGAAAGATCATCTAAACCCCACGCCGCTGATGCTAGCGGAACGATTTAAATTTTATGACAGAAGGCAGCTACAGCATGAAAGCAATGCTGATTATTTGCTGGAATTGCGTAAATTAGCGAAATATTGCCAGTTTGGAACGGGACTGACAGAGGCACTTCGAGACAAATTTGTGTGTGGTTTATTTAAACAGGATACACAAAAGCGACTGCTCGAGGAGAATGAGCTGACGCTTGCGAAGGCGGTCACTATGGCAGCAGCACACGAAGCCGCAGCGAGAGGCACGGCAGTAATGCAGCTACGGTCACCGGAGCTCAGTGCACACAAATTGGGTGTGAGTTCTGGCAAATGTTATCGTTGTGGAAAGACAACGCATGATCAGAACCAGTGTTGGTTTAAAAACCAAGAATGTAGAACTTGTGGTAGGCTTGGACATATAGCTAGAGTATGCAGGTCAGGGAAGAAGACCAGCAACAAGAAGTCACCGCAAGGAAAATACGCAAAGGTACACAAGGTGACCGAACAGGAGTCCGATTCAGACGCTAGCTGTAATGAACTGGCTAGCTTAAGAGTACTCAACGCTGGTAAGGGTGCAGACCTCCAGACAATTTGGGTCACTCTTCAGATAGAAGGAGTCCAAGTAAAACTGGAATTGGACACTGGATCGGCATTGACGGTCATAAATAAGAAAGATTACGGAAAGTTATTCCAACATATTCCCCTACAGCATACGGGGATTATATTGAAAACATACACGGGGCAAAGAGTGTACCCCATCGGGAAAATAGAGGTTGCAGTGGTCCACAAGGGCGAAGACAGTCAAATAATGTGATATCTGAAGGAGGTCCTCCACTACTAGGACGGGAGTGGATTAGGAAAATGAATATGGACTGGCATTTCCTACAAACAATAACGAGTGAGAACTCGGTGAAGATAGTCGGCCCAGACTCTGGAACGGATGATGGTAAGCCCAACTCAGGTGCAAAAGACAAAGTTTCAGCACAGAATTCCACTGAGCAACAACAACATAGTTTAACTGTGGATTCTGAGTCTGGCAAGTCTACTGATGTGCCCATTTCTGAGGGACACCGGGCTCGAACTCAACTCCATTTCAAACTACAACAGCAATTAGAACAAATGCTTCGCCGTTTTGAGCAAGAGTTGAATGCAACGAAAGAGTTCTTTGATATAGAGTTGGAGAATCTGGAAAGACAACAGAAGCAGCTGATGGAGAAAATGGAGCAGGAGCACACAAAACGTCTGATGTCAGAGGAGTTAACGGTCAGCCAACTCCTGCATATGCTGAAGGACAGGACTCTGAAATGGGAAAAACTTGAACACGAACTTCAATATTCAAACGAAAGGGGTTCGGAGCTCTCAAAGGTTATTGGAAGAGCTGAGGTGGCAACACAGACTGAGATGACTGCAACAGAGCAGCCCTTGGATGCCAAAAGTACGCTGACTCACGTCAACGTAGAACAACAGACCGCTGAAACAGCTGCTCCGGTAGAGGGATTGAATAGTCCGATCAATCAATCTCCAAAAGAAGTTGAAGTAGTAAAATCTCAAATGAGGTCATTAGTAAACGACTTGCTGAAAGCCCAGAAAAAGCTGGATGAAGAGGTACGCATGAAGAAGTCTCTTCAGGAAAGATGTCTGGACTTGGAACAAAAGCTGGCTAACGCCCAGCTGGGTATGGAGGAAATAGAAGACCCTCTCACTGGTCTAGCTCAGGACGACACCGAATATTACGATGTCCTGTCCTGCCCAGCTTGTAACTTCAACTCCCAAAGTGCAGAAATCATGGAGGAGCACCAAAAGTCTACGGAACATCGGGAGAAGCTGGCTCTACGACGGAAACAGGAGGAAGAGAAGGAGGAACTGCGCATGCAGCTGGCAGCTGTGGCAGCTGACAATGGAGCCCAGAGAGTCTCCAAGAAGCAGAAAAGGAAAAGTAAAAACAGAAGATGACCCATCTGAACCATTATCACCTCTACCAGATCACACACGTGGTCCCTCCGAACGGAGCCAATTCAGTTCGGAAGTTCAAACTGTTAAATCCATGGAAGGACTATTGAATGAGTCACTCCAGCAACGTGAACCGACTACACCACAGAGATTGAATCTGTGAACTGTTTTCCGCAGAGACTGAATCTGTGATCTGTTTTGACATGAAGTTATCTATGTATCTATGTTATTCTGTTATGTAAACCTGAAGTTATATATGTATATATGTTATTACGTTATGTTAAATGGGGAGATGACTGTAAAGCTAGGAAGGGAGGAATGTTGTGTATGTAATATGTGTGCTACTTTGAACCTATGGACAGGACTGCACTACTTGTTGGGCGTAGTGATACGCAGTACCACTCCTGGCCATAGGGGTATAAATAGTACTGTGGGTACTGATCCCCCTCAGTTCCCGCCTGTGGGCATGAAGTAAAGACCTATGTATAGTCCCTACCTCCAACCAGTAAAGACCTGTTTGAGTTATACGTTTAAGTCTTTGTGTTAATTGTTCAATACAATACACATACTTAACAGCTGGTTGGCCTGAACTGTTTCCGGATGATACCGCAAACCAGCATCCCTTGTCACAGTGCTCTTCTCCAACACAGGAAGTCATAGAGACTGTTCCACCTGTGCAAACTCCTGACTTTCGACTGACACAGGCACCTTCTCCATCCAGGCCTGTGTCAATGCCTACTGCTGTGGAAGTCAGCGATGACCGCCGGTATCCTGTCAGGGAGCGGCGACCTCCAAGACACTTGGATCTGTAGGCTTAGTGACTTACCCACAAGACTGGGGCAGAATAAACCCCAGGGTGAAGTCAGGGTTTGAGGCAGTCTACCTCTACCCTAGGTTCATTGAGTGCATTGAAAGTAACTTACCTGTTGAGCAATAATGTGGACCTTTCATTTAAGAGGGGAGGGATATGTTGTGTATTATGTGTTCCCCTCCCACCTGTGGTGGCGCTGTCACAGCAGATACATGGTTGGGTGTTCTCTTGGTTAAGTTTAGCTCTCTTTGTTCGGAACTATCCAGAACTTCCTTTCCTTCCAATAAAGCACTTCTTGTTTGAATCTCTGGGTTCTGAGTCCTAAATTGTGTCTAGGTAGAAAGGTACCGACACAACAGAAACCCTTTGTCAGGACTGAAAAACACAGGAAATGAAACAGATTAAAAGGCCAGTTTGGGGGCTGGGAAATGGGGGTGAAAGGGAAAATGAAAATGGGGTTTTGACCTGAAACATTGACTCTATTTCTCTCCACAAATGTTGCCTGGCCTGCTGAGTTTTTCCAGCATTTTCTGTTGTTATTTCTCCTCACATGGATCCTGGACCTGGGGATGGAGGTTTTAGCCAGGCCCAGCAGCAGAGCTCCAATCACCTCAACCCCACCCCAGCCCAGCCCCCTGGACCTGGGGATGGAGGTTTTAGCCAGGCCCAGCAGCAGAGCTCCAATCACCTCAACCCCACCCCACCCCAGCTCCCCACTATCAGGTGACTGAAGATAAAGATTGTGGGACTGAAATAAAGTCAAAAATGGAGGAGAGGCCCGGTCAGATAATGGACAAGAGGCTACAGACTCTGGCACTCTGTATAGATATGGACCACAGTCTCACCCTGGACACAGGGTGGGCAGGCAACAGCTTTGTGAAGAAAGGTGTTGAGGCCACTGCACCGTGCAGCACTCTCCACCCCAGTGGAGCCGGGAAGGATCCCTGAATACTAAGCTTTCCAATGGGGACTTGCCTCTGCCAGCTGGCAGGATGTCACACCAGGCTGTGTCCGGAAGGACGACGAGGGCAGGAAGCGGGGAGTGTGTAGGAGCAACCCGTACAGGAAATCTCACCATGCAGAACGCAGTGGCACGGAGGGAATTCCCGGGTGCAGGCTCAAGTTGTGAGGAGAAAGTTCCCGAGGGAAGCTACGGGGCGTTTACTCTGTCCAAACGAGGGTGGGATTGAACGGAATGGCTCCACACCCCTGACCCTCCTCAATGATGCCCAACAGCGTCTTAGCATGAGAAATGGGATTTGCACCACTTGGGCAATGGAAGCAAAAGTCTTGCCATACCCAGGGGTCATATTAGTTCATATTTACAGGTGTTCATGGTAATCCAGAAGGAGTCTCATAGGACAGTACATTAGAAAGGCCTCCTCTGGACTATACTAACCCCATGGGAATTGGTCCCTTTTTGTCCCCATTAGCCCCCTCCTCTCTTGAAGGTGCTGACTCCTGGTGGTGGGACCCTTGCCCCCGACACTGTGGGGCAGCCCCTTGCCTTCAATCCCCTTTTCCTTTCTACCCTTGTCCTATCTGGGCTTGTCTGTGGGAATCTTGCACAGCACCGTGTTCAAGCTGCTGGACAGCGACCCCACTTGGCCAGACAGAATACTGCAGGAGCAGGGACACTTTTCCGCTGCTGTTCCCCCACTGGCCAGAGGTGTCAGGGTCGAGCACATTGAACGGGAAAACCTGCAAGTGTGGCAGGGTTTGTCACAATTGTTCATTTACAGACTGGGCGAAACATTCGGCTCCGCAGTGCCCGATTTCTCGGAGCTACGGCTGCCGTTTTGTGTCAAAAATAGCATCGGGGCATGCACACCTGTGGTGCGGGCCATGCCAGACACCATCTTGGCGAAATAACAACAGAAAATGCTGGAAAAACTCAGCAGGTCAGGCAACATCCGTGGAGAGAAATTTGAGTTGACGTTTCGGGTTTGACCCTTCTTCAAAACTGGAGAGAAAAGGAACTAGATCGAAGGCAGGGCTGCGATCGGACAAAAGAATAAAAGAACCAAAAGTAGTAAAAGAGATTAGAAGCTAGACGAGATGGTAATATGCTGGGATTAGGTGTAAAGTGTACTGGCAGGGCAAAAGATAGCTGCCAGGTGTGAGAGAGAAACAAAAGGAAAGGGGGGGGGGGGAGGAAAGGAGTGGAAAAATATAAGTAAAAATGAAATAGGGGCCGAGGTTATGATCTGAAATTGTTGAACTCGATATTGAGGCCGGAAGGCTGCAGAGTGCCTAATCGGAAGATGAGGTGCTGTTCCTTGAGTTTACGTTGAGCTTCCGTGGAACAGTACAAGAGGCCAAGGACGGTGAGGTCCGAGTGGGAATGGAGCGGTGAATTGAAATGACAGGCGACCGGAAGCTCGGGGTCACCCTTACGGACTGAACGGAGGTGTTCCGCAAAGCGGTCACCCAATCTGCATTTGGTCTCCCCAATGTAGAGGAGACCGCATCGTGAGCAGCGAATACAGTATACTAGATTGCGAGAAGTACAAGTAAATCGCTGTTTCACCTGGAAGGGGTGTTTGGGGCCCTGGACAGTGGGGAGGGGGGAGGTATAGGGGCAGGTGTTACATCTCCTCCGCTTGCACGGGAAGGTGCCAGGCGAAGGGGAAGGGCTGTTTGGGGTGATAGAGGAGTGGACTAGGGTGTCTCGGAGAGAGCGGTCCCTGCGGAATGCTGAAAGGGGAGGGGAGGGGAAGATACGTTTGGTGGTGGGATCACTTTGGAGGTAGCGGAAATGCCGGAGGATGATCCGTTGAATGTGGAGGCTGGTGGGGTGAAAGGTGAGGACAAGGGGAACCCTATCATGGTTCCGGGAGGGAGGGGCAGGGGTGAGGGCAGAGGTGCGGGAGATAGAACTGACACGGTCAAGGGCAGTGTGAACCACGGTAGAGGGGAATCCTCGGTTGCGGAAAAAGGAAGACATGTCTGAAGCACTGGTGTGGAAGGTGGCATTGTCGGAGCAGATACGGCGGAGGCGGAGAAACTGGGAGAATGGAATAGAGTCCTTACAGGAAGCGGGGTGGGAGGAAGTGTAGTCCAGGTAGCTGTGGGAGTCAGTGGGCTTGTAGTAAATATTGGTCGATAACCTATCCCCAGAGATGGAGACGGAGAAGTCGAGGAAGGGAAGGGAAGAGTCAGAGATGGACCATGTGAAGGTGAGGGAAGGGTGGAAATTGGAGGCAAAGTGAATGAAATTGTCAAGTTCGGGGCGAGAGCAGGAAACGGCACCGATACAGTCATCAATGTATCGGAAAAAGAGGTGAGGGAGGGGACCCGAGTAGGACTGGAACAAAGATTGTTCCACATAGCCCACGAAAAGGCAGGCATAGCTAGGACCCATGCGGGTACCCATGGCAACACCTTTGATTTGGAGGAAATGAGTGGAGTTAAAGGAGAAGTTGTTCAATGTGAGAACAAGTTCAGCCAGGCGGAGGAGGGTCGTGGTGGATGGGGACTGGTCGGGCCTCTGTTCGAGGAAGAAGCGGAGTGCCCTCAGGCCATCCGGGTGGGGGATGGAGGTGTAGAGGGATTGTACGTCCATGGTGAAAAGGAAGCGGTTGGGGCCAGGAAACTGGAAACTGTTAAAGTGGCGGAGGGCGTCCGAAGAGTCGCGGATGTAGGTGGGAAGAGACTGGACAAGGGGAGAAAAGATAGAGTCAAGATAGGAAGAGATAAGTTCCGTAGGGCAAGAACAGGCTGAAACGATGGGTCTACCAGGGCAGTCCTGTTTGTGGATCTTGGGAAGGAGGTAGAAGCGGGCTGTGCGGGGTTGGGGAACTATGAGGTTGGTGGCAGCAGGGGGAAGATCTCCAGAGGAGCTGAGGTCAGTGACAGTCTTGGAAACGGTGGTTTGATGTTCGGTAGTGGGGTCATGGTCCAGGTGGAGGTAGGAGGAGGTGTCGGTAGGACGGGCGTTAGGAACGCGCGCAGGAAGTATGCCGAGTGCGCAGATCGTGACCTCAAGCAGCATGCAATGCTGATTTGACACCAGCGCTGCCATTTCCGTCATCAACGCTGGAGTTAAAGCCCTGAGTTAACCTCGCACAGCTGAACATGCGTTCAGCAGTAGCAAGGACCCCACACCAGCAATATGTAAAGGCACCAGCAACATAGAAGATAGGAGCAGGAGCAGGCCATTCGGCCCCTCGAGCCTGCTCCGCCATTCAATGTGATCATAGCTGATCATCCAAATTCAGTACCCTGTCCCTGCCTTCTCCCCATATCCCTTGATCCCTTTAGCCTTAAGAAATATATCCAACTCCTTCTTGAATATATTTAATGAATTGGCCTCTACTGCCTTCTGTGGTAGAGAATTCCACAGGTTCACCACTGTCTGGGTGAAGAAATTCCTCCTCATTTCTGTCCTAAATGGCTTACCCCTTATCCTTAGACTGTGACCCCTTGTTCTGGACTCCCCGGCCATCAAAAACATCCTTCCTGCATCTAGTCTGTCTAGTCCTGTCAGAATTTTATAAGTTTCAATGAGATCCCCTCTCATTCTTCTAAACTCCAGCGAGTACAAACCCAATTGACCTAATCTCTCCTCATATGTCATTCCTGCCATCCCAGGTATCAGCCTGGTGAATCTTCGCTGAACTCCTTCCATGGCAAGAACATCCTTCCTCAGATAAGGTGACCAAAACTGCACACAATACTCAAGGTGCGGTCTCACCAAGGCCCTGTACAACTGCAGCAAGACATCCTTGTTCCTGTACTCAAAGCCTCTCGCTACGAAGGCCAACATACCATTTGCTTTCTTAACCGCCTGCTGCACCTGCATGCTTACCTTCAGCGACTGGTGCACAAGGACACCCAGGTCTCGTTGCACTTCCCCTTCATCCAATCTATTGCCATTCAGATAATAATCTGCTTTCCTGTTTTTGCCACCTCTCATTTATCCACGTTATATTGCATCTGCCATGCTTCTGCCCAATCACCCAACCTGTCCAAATCATCCTGGAGTTTCTCGGCATCCTCCTCACAGCACACACGCCCACCCAGCTTTGTGTCGTCTGCAAATTTGGAGATATTACATCTAGTTCCCTCGTCTAGATCATTAATATATATTGTGAATAGCTGGGGTCCAAGGACCGATCCCTGCGGTACCCCACTGCTACTCGGAAAAAGACCCATTTATTCCAACTCTTTGTTTTCTGTCTGCCAACCAGTTTTCTATCCAAGTCAATACCTTGCCCCCAATCCCATGTGCCTTAACTTTACACGCTAACCTCCTATGCGGGACCTTATCGAAAGCCTTCTGAAAGTCCAAATATACCACATCCACTGGTTCTCCCTTATCTATTTTACCAGTTACATCCTCAAAAAATTCCAGTAGATTAGTCAAGCATGATTTACCTTTTGTAAATCCATGTTGACTTTGTCCGATCCTGTCACTGCTTTCCAAGTGCTCAGCTATTACATCCTTTATAATGGACTCTAGCATTTTCCCCACTACCTATGTCAGGCTATGTCTGTAATTCCCCGTTTTTTCCCTACCACCTTTTTGAATAGTGGGGTTACATTAGCTACCCTCCAATCCATGGGTACTGTTCCAGATTCCATCGAATGTTGGAAGATGATCAGCAATGCATCTACTATTTCTAGGGCCACTTCCTTAAGTACCCTAGGATGTAGATTATCAGGCCCTGGGGATTTATTGGCCTTCAGTCCCATCAATTTCCTTAACACCATTTCCTTACAAATACTGATTTCTTCTGGTTCCTCCCCTTCAAAGATGTGCGGGTTAGGTTGATTGGCTATGATAAATTGACACTTAGTGTTAGGGGGATTAAATACGTGGGGTTACAGGGATAGGGTGGGATATGTGTTGGTGTAGGGGTTACGGGGATCGGGTGGGATATGTGTCGGTGCAGGCTCGATGGGCCGAAATGGCCTCTATCTGCACTGTGGGGTTTCTGTGATTCTGTGATTCATCAGACCCTATGTTCCCCAACATCTCTGGGAGGTTATTTGTGTCCTCCTTTGTGAAGACAGAGCCAAAATATGTATTTAATTGGTCTGCCATTTCTTTGTTCCCCATTATAAATTCCCCTGATTCTGACTGCAAGGGACCTACGTTTGACTTCACCAATCTTTTTCTCTTCACATATCTATAAAAGCTTTTACAGTCAGTTTTTATGTTCCCTGAAAGCTTACTCTCATATTCTATTTCCCCCTTCTTACTTAATCCCTTTGTCCTCCTTTGTTGAATCCTAAACTGCTCCCAATCCTCAGGTTTACTGCTTTTTCTGGCCAATTTATATGTCCTCTCCTTGGATCTTATGCTATCCCTAATTTCCCTTGTTGGCCACGGTTGAGTCACTTATTTTATTTTTATGCCAAACTGGGATGAACAATTTCTGTAGTTCATCCATGCAATCTTTGAATGCTTGCCATTGCCTATCCACCGTCAACTCTTTGAGTGACATTCCCCAATCAATCCTACCCAACTCGCGCCTCAGACCATCATATTTTCCTTTATTTAAATTCAGGACCCTAGTCTCGGAGTCAACTACTTCATTCTCCATCTTAATGAAGAATTCGATCATATTATGAATCGCTCCGACCCAAGGGGCCTCGTACAACAAGATTGCTAATTAATTCTTTCTCATTACATAATACCCAGTCTAAGATGGCCTGATCTCTGGTTGGTTCCTCGACATATTGTTCCAGAAAACCATCCCATAAACACTCCAGGAATTCCTCCTCCACAGTATTGTTACTAATTTGGTTAGCCCAATCCATATGTAGATTAAAGTCACCCATGATGACTGCTGTGCCCTTATTGCATGCTTCTCTAATTTCCCTTTTAATGCCATCCCCAACCTCCGCATTACTGTTGGGAGGTCTATATACCACTCCCACTAACATTTTCTGCCCCTTGGTATTTCTCAATCACTAAAACAGATTATCTGGTTATTATCACATTGCTGTTTGTGGGAGCTTGCTGTGCGAAAATTGGCTGCTGCGTTTCCCACATTACAACAGTGACTACACTTCAAAAAGTATTTCATGGGCTGAAAAGCGCTTTGGGGGCCCAGACACTGGCACAGACACTGACCCAGACCCTCCTCATTTCCCCCCTCACTGTGTGTGAAGGCATATACCTCAGTGCCAGAGGGTTGAGGGCTGACATGGACCCTGGACTCTCTTTTCCGTACTCCCTCCCTCCCTTGTACACGAGCACTCTTGCCCGGGGAAAAAAAGTTCTTCAGCCGTGAGAGCTTTGAGGCCGGAGTTGGCTTCCAGGCCCCATAACAGGTGAGAGGACAAGGTGAGAATGAAAAAGAAAGGCACAGAGAGAGCCAGAGCGAGCGAGAGCCAGAGCGAGACAGAGCGAGACAGAGCGAGACAACACATTTTGAAAACCTCTACAAAGACATCCCAGTAAACGAATCAAACTCAAGTCAACATCATGTCACAGAAAAACTCCACACATTAGAAGCAACAATTAAAGACAACCAAAACCCTCTGGACTCCCCAATCACTTGGAAAGAACTGGCCACAAAAACAAAATCTCTCCACCTAAAGAAAGCCTGTGGTCCAGACAACATCAAAAATGAAATGCTCAAGTTCAGCACTATGGAGATGCAGGGTGCGGTACTCAAGTTATTCAACATCATATTACGTTCGGGCTGTTTTCCAGATATCTGGTGCCAAGGACTCATCTCTCCCATATATAAAAGTGGAAACAAATCAGACCCAAACAACTACTGTGGCATTTGTGTCAACAGTTGTCTAGGGAAGTTATTCTGCAGTATTCTAAATAGCAGATTACTGGATTTTCTTAATAAACATAATATCCTTAGAAAAAATCAAATAGGCTTTCTTCCAAAACACCACACCACCGATCATATCTATACCCTTCACACTCTCATTGAAAAAACATATACACCAAACAAAAAATGGGAAAATATTCGCTTGTTTCATTGACTTCAAGAAAGCTTTTGACTATTTGGCACGAAGGGCTCTATTACAAACTTCTTCAGTGTGGAATAGGGGCCAAAGTCTATGACCTTATTAAATCGATGTATCTGAAAAATAAATGCGGTGTCAAAATTGGAGACAAACGTACTGGTTTCTTCACCCAGAGAAGAGGCGTCCGGCAGGGTTGCAATTTGAGTCCGACCCTGTTCAACATATACATAAATGAGTTAGCAGACAAGCTGGAGCAAAGCGAGTCACCGGGTCTCTGTCTCCTGGATGGAGAAGTGAGGTCCCTGTTCTATGCGGACGACCTGGTTCTGCTGTCTCCCACAGAACAGGGATTACAGCAACATTTAAAACTGCTCGACAAATACTGCCATAATTGGGCCCTGACAGTAAATCTAAAGAAAACCAACATCATGATTTTTCAAAAAAGGCCCAGATGTCAGGAAAACAAATACCAGTTTACTCTCAGTGATACCATCATAGGACACACTATGAGCTACGCTTACCTTGGTCTAACCATTACAGCATCAGGGAGCTTCAACATAGCAGTGAATGCACTAAAAGAAAAAGCCCGAAGAGCCCTATATGCAATAAAAAGAAAATTCTACAACATCCAAATTCCAATCAAAATCTGGCTCAAAATATTTGATAGTATAATCCTGCCCATTGCGCTGTATGGTAGTGAAGTATGGGGCCCACTCAATCACTCAATCACCAGAGCTACACTAAATGGGAAAAACACACAATAGAAGCCCTACGTGCAGAATTTTGCCGAAGCATTCTTCGCACCCAAAGGAAAACACCAACAAATGCATGTAGAGCCGAACTAGGCAGATACCCACTGATAATAAACATCCAAAAACGAGCACTAAACTTTCTAAATCACCTCAAATCTAGTTCCCCAGACACCCTTCATTTTAAAGCCCTCCAGACCCAAGAGCTGAACCCAGAAACGAGTCCCCTGAGTCAGATGTTACTGAAACTAAGTTCTCCTACCCAGCCGGACCCTGACCAGTCCCAGACCAACACTGCTCCCCAAACACCAATCCGAGTGAACCAAATCATTAAACAATGCAAAGAAACCTACCTGGAACATTGGAACAAAATAACCAAAAGCCAAAGCAGATTAGAATGCTACCGGGCCCTAAAAAGAGAATATAAACTGTCAGACTATCTCTCGACCATCAGAGACACAAAACAGAGACAGACCCTCACCAGATACAGACTAAGCGACCACCAACTGGCAATTGAAAAAGGAAGATACAAGAAATCTTGGCAACCTAAAGAAAATAGAATATGTGATCACTGTCTGGCCGGCGAGGTTGAGACAGAGGTGCACTTCCTCCTAAAATGCGAAAAATTCAACAAGACAAAGAAACATATATTTTGACAAGCTCAGCCTTACAACCCCAGATTTCAAAGAATTGGATGACCTGTCAAAATTAAGAATAGTCCTGGGGGAGGGAGACAGACCATATCTTGGTGCCCAATATGTAACAACATGTCACAACCTGAGGAACAGTGAGTGACTAACGAGCACACCCATAGCATATATACTCAAAATGTTTAAATTAATACCGAATGTACCCAACGACTGTTTTAAATTAATACTGAATGCACCCAACGAGGGTCAACGACTGTTTAAATTAATACTGTCTGTACCCAACGAGGGTCAAAAACGTTTGACACCTACAGAATGTTGGAAACCTGTACTTTTTGTTATGTAAGCTTTGGCAATATGGTTCCCTGTAAACTTTCATGCCAATAAAGCATTTGAATTTGAATTTGAATTTGAGAGAGAGCGAGAGAGACAGAGAGATTGCAGAGCATTTACAGCAGAGAAACAGGCCATTCAGCCCAACTGGTCCATACTGGTGTTTATACTCCACACGAGCTTCTTCCAACCCTCATTCATCTCACCCCATCAACATTTCTTTCTATTTCTTTATCCCTCATATGCTTATTATTGCATCTTGACCGAACAGTAATGAATAGAGGAGACGGAATGAACCTTTTACTATTTACTGAGTAAGTGGGTGAACATTACAGCACATTGTCTTTCACTTTCAGTTTTGGGTTCTGCCATGCAGACAAAGTAAAACCGAGCCCCCCAGCACCCCCTTCAGGTAACACCTGGGCACTGGGACAAACTTCATTGAAGCAAAACTCAAAACACAACACTCCTTTCCCCCAGATAAAACCCCTTAGTCCTCCAGGCGTCTGGGACGGAATCTAACCCGACTTGAGCGCCGCTGGACAGGCATAGTCGGGGTGCCACTGCTAGCCGCAGGAAAACCTTCCTCCATGGCTGATGACTCCGTGACACCTTCTGTCGATGTGGCTTCTGTCGTTGTTGCAGGAAGTCACTGCCTGGCAGAGGTGGCGGAGACAATGGCCTAACCTGTGACGTCTCTGTTACTCTCACCGGAGTACGACCCCGTAGCTGGTCTACGTGGCATCTGTGTAGCTGGCCATCAGGTGTACGGACGCTGTACGACAGGGGACCCGTGGCCTGCTCCACCACGGCAGGCATCCATTTGTCTCCTCCTGCATAGCAACGGGCAAACACAGTCTCTGACGGCTCGAACTGCCTGACAGTGCCCTGGTGCTTCTTAGCCAGCTCCTCTTGCTTTGTGTGCATCTCATCCCTGTAGTCCGGGTGTAGCCGGTCTAGTGCAGTCACCAGCCGGCGACCCATCAGCATCTCGGCAGGACTCTTCCCCGTTGCTGAGTTTGGTGTGGTATGCTGTGATAACAGAACAGGAACCTGGCCAAACTGGTTTGCCAGTCCCCCACCGATATCCTCACCAGTGCCTCTTTTGTGGTTTGCACCATCCTCTCTGCCTGCCCATTAGAGGAGGGGTGATAGGGCGCTGTGGTCACGTGGCGGATCCAGTTTCTGCCTGCAAAAGCCTTGAACTCCGCTGACGTGAAGGCTGCTCCATTGTCCGAAACCAGCACGTCGGGGGCCCCATGTGTGGCAAACAGCAAACGCAACGCGTTGATCACTGCACTGGATGTCATGGAGCTCATAATGGCTGGAGGTGGCTATCTCGAATGAGAATCCACCACTATCAAAAAGACCTTCCCCTGAAATGGCCCTGCAAAGTCAATGTGGAGTCTTGACCATTTACGAGTGGTCCACTCCCAGGGGTGAAGGGGAGCCTTGGATGGGCTATGGCGAGTCAGCTGACATGTCTCACAGCTCTTTACCACCTCCTCCATGTCTCGGTCCAACCCCGGCCACCAGACGTAGCTTCTCGTCAACGCCTTCATGTGCACAATCCCAGGGTGTGAGTCATGCAGCATTTTCAGCACCTCCTCTCTTGCGGCAGCAGGAACCACCACACGGCTTCCCCAGAGCATGCAGTTCTTCTGTGCAGACATTTCATGGCGCCTCTGAACGAAGGGCTTGAAATGCTCCTCCTGGACCTCGGAGGGCCAGCCATGCAGCAGCCAGCGTAGCACCCGTGATAAGACTGGATCTTTCCGAGTGAGGCTGCCAATCCGCTGGGCATGGAGTGGGGCCTCCGGAACCTCCTCCAGTAGCAGCACCTCCAGGGGTGGTGGCGTCTCAGCCATCGGCCGGTTCAAAGGCAAGCGACTCAGAGCATCAGCATCAGCCAGCATCTTCCCAGGCCTGTAGCAAAGTTCATAACTGTAGGCCCCCAACATCAGACTCCACCGAAGCATACGTGGTGATATGATCTGGGGTATGGGCTTGGAGTGATGCAGGAGCCCCAAGAGTGGCTTGTGGTCTGTGTAGATGACGAACTGTCTCCCTAACAGGTACTGGCTGAACTTCTTTACCCCAAATATGATGGCTAGGGCCTCTGTCAATCTGGGCGCAATTACATTCTGTTGTAGAGTGTTCTTGAGGCAAAACTGATAGACGCTTCCTATACCATCTGGCTCTATGTGACCCAACAGAGCTCCGAGCCCGTATGGTGAGGCATCACACACCAACACCAATGGCTTGTTTTCATAGAGTTATACAGCACAGAAAGAGGCCCTTCGGCCCATCGTGTCTGCGCCGTCCATCCATCCCTGTCCAGTCTAATCCCATTTTCCAGCATTTGGTCCATAGCCTTGTATGCAATGGCATTTCAAGTGCTCATCCAAATGCTTCTTGAATGTTGTGAGGGTTTCTGCCTCTACCACCCTTTCAGGCAGTGAGTTCCAGACTCCAACCACCCTCTGGGTGAAAAAGTTCCTCCTCAAATCCCCTCTAAACCTCCTGCCCCTTATCTTGAATCTATGCCCCCTTGTTATTGACCCCCCTACTAAGGGGAAAAGTTCCTCTTTATCTACCCTATCTATGCCCCTCATCATTTTGTACACCTCAATCAGGTCCCCCCTCAGCCTTCTTTGCTCCAAGGAAAACAACCCCAGCCTGTTTAGTCTTTCTTCATAGCTGAGGCGCTCCATCCCAGGTAACATCCTGGTGAATCTTCTCTGCACCCTCTCCAAAGCAATCACATCCTTCCTATAGTGAGGCAACCAGAACTGCACACAGTACTCCAGCTGTGGCCTTACCAGCGTTTTGTACAGCTCCATCATAACCTCCCTGCTCTTATATTCTATGCCTCGGCTAATGAAGGCAAGTATCCCAAATGCCTTTTAACCACCTTATCTACCTGTTCCGCTGCCTTCAGGGATCTATGTACATGTACACCAAGGTCCCTCTGACCCTCTGCTTCCTAGGGCCCTACCATTCATTGTGTATTCCCTTGCCTTATTTGTCCGTCCAAAATGCATCACCTCGCACTTTTCAGGGTTAAATTCCATTTGCCACTTTTCCGCCCATCTGACCAACCCGTTTATATCGTCCTGTAGCCTGAGGCTTTCCTCTTCGCAATTTACCACCCCGCCAATTTTCGTGTCATCTGCGAACTTACTGATCATACCTTTTACATTCTCATCCAAATCATTTATGTAGATCACAAACAGCAAGGGACCCAGCACCGATCCCTGAGGTACCCCACTGGACACAGGCTTCCAGTCACAAAAGCAACCTTCGACCATCACCCTCTGCCTCCTGCCACTCAGCCAGTTTAGGATCCAACGTGCCAAGACACCCTGGATCCCATGGGCTCTTAACTTCTTGACCAGTCTCCTATGCGGGACTTTGTCAAAAGCCTTACTGAAGTCCATGTATACCACATCCACAGCCTTTCCCTCATCCACACACCTTGTCACCCCCTCGAAAAATTCAATCAGATTGGTCAGACATGATTTACCCTTGACAAAGCCATGCTGACTATCCCCGATTAATCCTTGCCTCTCCAAGTGGAGACTAATTTTGTCCCTCAGAATTTTTTCCAATAATTTCCCTACCACAGATGTTAGGCTCACTGGCCTGTAATTCCCTGGTTTATCCCTGCTACCCTTCTTGAATAATGGTACTACGTTAGCTGTTCTCCAGTCCTCTGGTACATCCCCTGTGGCCAGAGAGCTTCTGAAAATTTGTGTCAGAGCCCCTGCAATCTCCTCCTTTGCCTCACACAGCAGCCTGGGATACATCTCGTCCGGGCCTGGGGATTTATCCACTTTTTGGCCTGCTAAAACCGCTAGTACCTCCTCCCTCTCGATGCTAATATGTTCAAGTATATCACAGTCCCCTTGCCCGATTTCTATGTCTACATCATCTTCCTCCATAGTGAACACAGATGCAAAAAATTCATTTAAAACTCTGCCTACATCATCTGGCTCTACACACAGATTGCCACTTTGGTCCCTAATGGGCCCTACCCTTTCCCTGGTTATCCTCTTGCCCTTAATACACATAAAACATCTTAGGATTTTCCTTTATTTTGCTCGCCAGTGTTATTTCATGGCCCCTCCTCGCCCTCCTAATTTCTTTTTTAAGTATGCCCCTGCACTTTTTATACTCCTCTAGGGCTTCCTCCGTCTTTAGTCTTTTGTAACTGCCAAAAGCCCCCTTTTTTCCTAATGCATTTTTGTATATACCTTGTCATCCAAGGTTCCCTTTGCTTGTTGGTACCACCCTTGACCTTTACAGGAACATGCTGGCGTTGTACTCTCTCTATTTCCCTTCTGAAAATCTCCCACTGCTTTGATGTGGATTTTCCTATAATTAGCTGCTCCCAGTCCACTTTGGCCAGATCCTGCCTTATATTAAAATCGGCCTTCCCCCAATTTAGAACCCTTATTTCCGGGCCATCTTTGTCTTTTTCCATGACCACCTTAAATCTCACCAAATTATGGTCACTGTCGCCAAAATGCTCTCCTACTGACACTTCCACCACTTGCCCGGCTACATTCCCCAGAATTAGGTCCAGTACCGCCCCCTCTCTTGTAGGACTTTCTACACGCTGGCTCAAAAAGCTCCTGGATGCACTTTAAGAATTCTGCACCCTCTAAGCCTTTCACACTCTGACTACCCCAATTAATATTGGGGAAGTTGAAATCCCCCACTATTATTACCCTATTATTTTCGCACTTCTGAGATTTGCCTACATATCTGTTCCTCTATCTCCCCCTGACTGTTTGGGGGCCTATAGTACACTCCCAGCAAAGTGCTTGCCCCCTTTTTGTTTTTAAGTTCTACCCATATGGCCTCATTAGAGGAACCCGCTAATATATCATCCCTCCTTACAGCAGTAATTGACTCCTTAATTAATATTGCAACACCCCCTCCCCTTTTACACCCCCCTCTGTCTCACCTGAAGATTCTATACCCCGGAATATTGAGCTGCCAGTCCTGACCCTCCCTCAACCATATCTCCGTGATAGCAACAATATCGTACTCCCATGTGTTCAACAACAACTTCAGTTCATCCACCTTATTTGCAAGACTCCTTGCATTAAAATAAATGCCTTCCAGCCTTGCCATGTTCCCTTTTGCCTTCACATATTTGCTCTGCCTTCCCAGCTGACTTGTTTTTTCCTCCGTATTTGGCTGTAAATCACCCCCTACTATAGCTCCACTCTGTATCCCATCCCCCTGCCAAGTTAGTTTAAACCCCCCGCAACAGTGCTAGCAAACCTCCCCGCAAGGATATTGGTTCCCCTCTGGTTCATGTGTAAACCGTCCGACTTGTATAAGTCCCACCTTTCCCAGAAGCAGACCCAGTGATCCAGGAAACTAAAGCCCTCCCTCCTGCACCAACTCTTTAGCCACGCATTCATCTGTTCTATCTTCCTATTCCTATACTCACTGGCACGTGGCACCGGGAGTAATCCAGAGATTACAACCTTTGAGGTCCTGCTCTTTAATCTTCGACCTAGCTCCCTAAATTCTTGCTGCAGGACCTCATCCCTCTTTTTACCTATGTCATTGGTACCAATGTGGACCACGACCTCTGGCTGTTCGCCCTCCCCCTCCAGAATGCCCTGCAGCCGCTCAGTGACATCCTTGGCCCTGGCACCAGGGAGGCAACAAACCATCCTGGATTCACGTCTATGGCCACAGAAACGCCTATCTGTTCCCCTTACTATAGAATCCCCTACCACTATTGCTCTCCCACTGTTTTTCCTCCCTTCCTGGGCAGCAGGAGCACCCCCAGTGCCAGGAAGTTGGCTGCTGCTGCCTTCCTCTGGTAAGTCATCCCCCTCAACAGTATCCAAAGCGGTATACCTGGTTGAAAGGGGGATGGCCACAGGGGTCTCCTGCACTACCTGCCTGCTTCTATTGTTCCGCCTGGTGGTCACCCATTTCCCTTCTGCCTGTGCAGCCCTACCCTGCGGTGTGACCAACTCACTGTACGAGTAATTCGTGACCCTCTCAGCATCCTGAATGCTCCACAACCCATCCACCCGCAGCTCCAGCGCCGTTAGTAGCTGCAGCTGGATGCATTTCTGGCACACGTGTTGGTCAGGGACACTGGCAGCGTCCCTGAATTCCCACATAGAGCAAGAGGAGCACATCACGGGGCTGGGCTCTCCTGGCATGGCCTACCCCTTCAATCAATTTAAGTTAACTTAGTTCAATACCACCAGTCAAGTAAGCCTTACCTGGTCTCGGGAGCCCTTTGTAGGCCCGCTCTGCCGCTGAAGCACCCGCCGAAGCTCTGAGGCCTTGCCTCACCTAACTCCCTGACTCACCCAACTCTCAGCAACCAGTTAAGACTCCCTGACTCACCCAACTCTCAGCAACCAGTTAAGACTCCCTGACTCACCCAACTCTCAGCAACCAGTTAAGACTCCCTGACTCACCCAACTCTCAGCACTCAGTGCAAAATCACACTTCAAAGCCTGTTTTTATAGGCCCTGAAACAAAGACTTGCTGAGCTGAGCCCAGCTACAGCAGAACCAGGTTAACCAGATTACTCCAGTTTCCCTTGTTAACTGCCTTCAGCTGCTCTGAGTTGTAGGACTTGTTTATCCCTTTTTAACCCTGCTTAAAGCTGGGAAATTTAGATTTTAAACAGTAAACAGTACACAGTAAATGTGGAACAAACAAAAGTTTGATTTCAGCAACCAGTTAAGACTCCCTTATCATAGTGTGCCAGAACCTTATCTGCTTGTAACAGTTCCTTTGCCTGTCTGTAGGCTGTTTCATGAGCTGAGGTCCAGTTCCACACTGTTGCTTGGTCTAACAGCCTCTGCAGTGGCTCTAAGATTGTGGCTTTGCCCTTGAGAAAACAACTGTAGAAGTTTAACAGTCTGAGGAATGCCTGCAGTTCAGTCTTGTTCTTGGGGGTGGGAGTGCTCCTGATAGCCTCCACCTTCTCCATAGTCGGATGCACACCGTCTTTGTCCACTCAGAATCCCAAGAACTCCACCCCATTGGCAGCGAACACACATTTCTCCTTCTGAAGGCGTAGTCCTACCTCAGCCAGCCGGTGTAGTACTTCCTGCAGCCGCTCATCATGGGCTTCCTGTGTCTTGCCTGTAATCAGCATGTCATCCAAGTAAGGCTGAACTCCCGGAACACCAGCCAACAGGGTGTCCATGAACCTCTGAAAGATTGCCACAGCTGTAGACATCCCAAACTGCAGCCTTGTGGCTCGGAAAAGTCCTCTGTGGGTGTTGATTGTCAACAGCTCGGCTGACTCTTCATCCAGGACCAGTTGCTGGTATGCTTGCTTGAGATCCAGCTTGGTGAACAGAGTGCCTCCAGCCAGTGTTGAAAACAGCTCTGTAACTGTTCGTAAGGGATACACATCTGGTAACACAGCAGTATTAACCGTACATCTGTAATCTCCACAGATTCGCAGGCCCCCATCCTTCTTTGCAATGGGCACGATAGGGGTGGCCCAACGGGAGTTCTTCACTGGCAAGAGAACCCCTTGGTTCACCAGCTTATCCAGGGCCTCATCCACCTTCTTGCGCAATGCAAAAGGAACTGGTCGCGCCTTGCAGAACTTAGGCGCTACTCCTGGGTCCACTTCGATTGAGACTGGCGGTCCCCGACAGGCCCCGAACTCACCAAAAACCTCTTCATAGTTCTCCAACATAGGCATTATGGGCTGTCGCTGTACCGTGTGTACTCCTGTCACTTCAATACCGAGGGGCTCAAACCAATCTCTGCCCAGCAGGCTTGTGCCCTGCCCCGCCACCACATAAAGCGGAAGTGTGTCCTTGACTGCCTGATACTTAACTTCCACACGAATCATACCCAGCACCTGGAGTTGAGCTTGGGACCACTGCCATAGCACACCACTGACCTGAGCCATCGCCGGGGGTTCACTTTGCCACAGCCTATTGTAAGTCTCTTCACTTATCAACAAACACGCTGAGCCTGAATCCACCTCCATGCAGAGTGGTGCCCCATTCATGATCACATTTGCCGTGTATCCCCACCGTCTGTGGGGTAGCTGCTCAGCTTCCGTGGTATACACTGTGTACTCATCGTTGTCCTCCAGTGTCAGGGTGTGTGTCTGCAATGCTTGTGTTGGCTCTGCTGCAGCAGCCTGAGCTTTCTTCATGCAGACACGAGCTATGTGTCCTCTTTTCTTACAGAAATGACATACCGCTGACACAAATTTGCATGTAGTGGAACCATGGAGAGCCCCACAGCGGAAACATTTTCTTCCTGTCTCTTTAGTTGCCTCCATGTCTCTCGCAGCAGCAGCTGTGTGTGTGGTCTTGTGCACCTCCTCGGCGGCCTGAGATGGTGCTGCCTCTGTACGGAGCATACGTGTGTTCATCAATGCAGCCTCTGCTGCTAAAGCCTTCTCCTCGGCCAGTCGGAACGTCAGGGCCTTCTCCGCTAACAGCTGACTCTGCAATGTCGAGTCCAGCACTCCACACACAATCTGATCACGGAGCATATTGTCTAAATGGTCACCAAAATTACAATGTAATGAGCATTTCCTCAACTCAGCAATGTAACTTGAAATAGATTGTCCAGGCTGTTGTTTACAATTGTGAAAATGGAAACGCTGCACAATCTCTGAGGGTTTTGGGTTAAAATGTTTCTGCAGCTTCTCAATCAAATCAGCATAATCCACCTCACTAGGTTTACGAGGAGCCACCAATGAACGCAGGACGGAGTAAGTAGCAGCTCCGCATACACTTACCAACACTGAGCGCTTCTTCTCTGCTTTGTCAATATTATTGGCCTCAAAGAAACACCCCAGTCTTTCTGCGTATTCCTCCCATGAGCTGTCCTTATCCCCAGAGAACTCTTCAATACGTCCCAAGGTCGTCATCGTTTTAATGTGCACTGTCCCTTTAAAATCCACAGACTTTTATCTTTTAAAAAAAAATTATTTTTCTCCTCCGGCCAGAGTTACGGTAGCTACACTCACGGTAGTTGCCTGGCCCACACAATACTCTGTCCGCCATCTACGTCGCAACTAGCCAACTATCAAAATGCCGCTGATGTTGCTAGCTGAGTGGCCCGCTCGTCGCAATTTCCAATATCACGGCTGTAGGTTCGCATGTCTATCTCCGTCCTTCTAGAGAGTTCAACAGCCGCCTCGTCACCAGTATTGCATCTTGACCGAACAGTAATGAATAGAGGAGACGGAATGAACCTTTTACTATTTACTGAGTAAGTGGGTGGACATTACAGCACATTGTCTGCATGGCAGAACCCGAAACTGAAAGTGAAAGACAAAGTAAAACCGAGCCCCCCAGCACCTCCTTCAGGTAACACCCGGGCACTGGGACAAACTTCATTGAAGCAAAACTCAAAACACAACACTTATCTAGCTTCCCCTTAAATGTATCTATACTATTCGCCTCAACTACTCCCTGTGGTAGTGAGTTCCACATTCTCACCACTCTCTGGGTAAAGAGGTTTCTCCTGAATTCCCTATTGGATTATTAGTGACTATGTTATATTTATGGCCTCTAGTTCTGGTCTCACCAGCAAGAGGAAACATTTTCTCTACGTCTACTCTATCAAATCCTTTCATAATTTTAAAGACCTCTATCAGGTCACCCCTCAGTCTTCTCTGTTCTAGAGAAAAGAGACCCAACCTGTTCAATCTTTCCTAATAGGTATAAGCTCTCAGTTCTGGTATCATCCTAGTAAATCCTTTTTTCACCTTCTCTTAGTGTTTCTATTTCCTTTTTATAATATGGTGACCAGAACTGTTCACTGTACTCCAAGAGTGGTCTAACCAAGGTTCGATACAAGTTAAACATAATGGCCTAGAAATTCAGTATAGCCACGTTTGGGGCGCTAACAGCATGGCATTCGCTAACTTTTGCGCCCGGCGCAACTTAGCGCCATCTTCGCCAATATTCAGTTGCATCGCCCCAAGAGGTTGCTGCTGCGCTAAAGCAGGCGATGCACGACTATCATTAGGTGCTAAGCCGGCGATCCGGGGCGCAAACACCGAAGGTGGGCACAGCGCAGGTGCGGCGAGTTGCTCATTGAGGCCAGACAGTCAGGCGCCGGTCAGCACTTAAAGGGGGAGGGTGGAATTGTTTGGCTGCCACGCCCTGCACACTGCAGCCCTAAGGCAAGGCCTGAACACTGCTTCTGGAACTGCTCCACGCCCAGGAGAATGGAGAAGGCCAGGGAGAGAGCGCAGCGCTTCGACGAGGGTGACCTGAGGCTGCTGGTTGGCGCAGTGGACTGCAGGCACCATATCCTCTTCCCTGAGGGTGGCAGGAGGCCGCTGCCCGCCGAATATCGGAAAGCATGGAGGGAGGTGGCAAACAGGGTCACGTCCAACAGCGTGGTTGGCAGGACACCAACCCAATGCCGGAAAAAATTCAACGACCTCACTCGGGTTGTCAGGGTGAGTACCCTTTCCAGTATCCTCCTCATCCCTGCATGTGCACCTCACTTTATGGCCAAAGGGGCCTGAAAGCCCTAATGGGCAGCCCTCATCCAGCAGCTATGGGACTGTCATGTAAAGCACTTGCACATTCAGGACTTTAGACACTGTCAGGGCTATTCGACCATAGGAGGCAGTGCAGGCGAGATCAGGGCTTGACACTGTCAGGGCTATTCGACCATGGAAGGCAGTGCGGGCAAGATCAGAGCTTGGCAATGTCGGAGCTATTCGACCATGGGAGGCAGTGCAGGCGAGATCAGTGCTTGACACTGTCAGGGCTATTCGACCATGGGAGGCAGTGCAGGCGAGATCAGGGCTTGACACTGTCAGGGCTATTCAACCATGGGAGGCAGTGCGGGCAAGATCAGGGCTTGGCACTGTACTTAGAGGCCGTCCTTTCTCTTGCAGGGCAAGCTGGCGCATAACAGAAGACAGCAGTGACAGACCGGGGGAGGCCGGCCTGACCTGAAACAGCTGAGCGACCTCGAGCAGCGAGTGGAGCGGATCATGGCAGGCCGGCTGAGTGGCCCCGTCACCACTGGAGATGCTGACCCTGTTCTGGGCACCAATGGTAAGGTCATCACCTTTTTGACCTCTCTCTTTCCACTTGCGCCTCACACCAGCATCCTTTGCCACTATCGAACCAATGCAGTGCACAGCAGCACTCATGCCTCCCTCGCTGCTGCCCCGTCCTCACTCTAAAGCAACTCTTGTGCCTCCCTGCTTTCAGATGGTGACTCGCCAGGTGAGGAGGTGGCCCCTCAAGCTGGCACTGTGTCCGAGTCAGACATAGAGGAGGGGGAAGAGGAAGCCGGCCCATCAGGGACACCCTCAGCTGAGGCAGCCCATGGCCATGATGGTGACACGTCTTCCCTGGAGGGGAGCAGGGGGAAAGGGTCGGAGGAGAGTGAAGCTCCAGGGACCAGCGGGCTGCAGCAACGCGGGAGGGGTGGGGAAGCTCGGCGGCCTTCTCCCCGGAGGGTGAGTATGGCCTCCAGTCCTGCTACGGTGAGCGCAGAGGAGGTGCGGCTTCTAGCGGAAATGGGCGCCCAGGCTGAGCGCAGGCACACTGAGCTCATGGCTGCAGTGGCAAGGATGCCTGACTCCATAGAGTCACTGGCAAGGAGTGTGCAGGAATTCGGGGCAGCACAGGCCAGGAGTCTGCAACAATTCAGTGCAGCACAGGCCAGGAGTCTGTAGGACTTCGTGGCAGCACAGGCTAGGAGTCAGCAGGACTTCGCTGCATCACAGGCGGCTTCTAGCCAAGTGCTCAGTCGTGCCATGCATTCACTGGCTGGTGTCATGCAGACACAGACCAGGGCCACATGGGAACTAACTGCTGCCACCCTCGCTGGCTCGGCCAGGCATTGCCGGGGCACTCGCCGCATCGCAGCAGCCCAGCAGTCTGTGCTTCAGCAGATTGCTGCGCATGCTGCAGTGCTGGCCCGTGCGAGTGACAATGTATCAGCTGACCAGGGAGTGCCTGTGATCTGTCAGGTTGGCAGCATTCCTGCAGCCAACACTGTCACTCCTCCATTGCAGCTGCCACCAGCCGTTGGACAGACTGATGCCGCCCAAGCAGAGTTGGAGCAGTCAGCAGTCAGCCCCTCCAGGCCCAGAGCTGGTCCAGGCCGACCCTCAAGGGCATCTGCCGTCTCACCATCTGACCCTCAGCAGCCTTCCCCCAGCCTTGCTGCAGCCACTGGGGTCCCATTGAGGAGGAGCTGCAGGGCGGGTAGGGGCCAGTCACGGAAGCAAGATGGATCACCCTCGCAGGGGAAAAAGTAGAATGTGTGGCCAAATGTTTTGTTTTATTTATAAAGGCCGAGACTGCTGTATTTGTTTTAGATATAAAGGCCGAGACTGGTATATTTCTTTTATATTTAAAGGCCGAGACTGGTATATTTCTTTCATATTTAAAGGCCGAGACTGGTATATCTGTTTTATTTATAAAGGCCGAGATTGGTGTATTTCTTTTATATATAAAGGTTGAGACTGGTGTATTTGTGTTTTTTGGGGGGGTTTCTCTCCATCAGTTTGTCACGTGGGAAGGGCACAGAGGTATCACAGTAAAAAAAATTCTTAAATCGCTGTCCATGTTTTATTTTGGAAGTCCTGGTTGCCCTGCTTGGCTGAGGGCTTGTGGGGTGGCTACATTCATCTTCTGCCATTGGCACAAGCCATTCCCTGAGAGGGGGCCTAGAACTGACGTTCAATAAGCCACTGACGGGCGGCCCTTGCACTTTCTGCCTCCCTCCGGTGCTGGTTCTCCTCCTCCTCCTCCTCCTCCTCCTCTGGTGGTCCTTCAATGTCTGCTGGCAGTGGCTGAGTCCTGCGGATAGCCAGGTTGTGCAGCATGCAGCACACGACAATGAAATGGGAGACTCGCTCAGGTGAGTACTGTAGGGCTCCCCCGGGACGATCCAGACAGCGGAACCATTGCTTCAGCACGCCGATTGTTTGCTCAATGATGTTCCTGGTTGCTTGATGGCTGTCATTGTATCGCTCTTCAGCAGGGGTGCTGGGCGCACGGAGCGGGGTCATCAGCCAGGTGCACAAAGGATAGCCTTTGTCCCTGAGAAGCCATCCTCGTGGGTGAGGCTGGGCCTCGAACATGTCTGCCACAGAAGTCTGGCGCAGGATGAAGGCATCGTGGCTGCTGTCTGGAAAGCAGGCATTGACAGCTAATATGAGCTGCCTGTGGTCACACACCAACTGCACGTTGAGCGAATGGTAGCCCTTCCGGTTGCGGTAATCCTCAGCATTCTCTAGAGGAGCCCGCAAAGTCACATGCGTGCAGTCAATGGCGCCCTGCACCATGGGGAAGCCCGCTAATACTGCAAAGCCCATTGCACGCTCTTGCTGCTTGTCCACGGTCATGGGGAAGGAGATGAACTGACGTCTCCTTCTGAATAGGGCATTGGTCACCTGGCGGATGCAGCAATGTACCGCGAACTGGGAGATGTTGGAAATGTCCCCAGTAGCGGATTGGAAGGAGCCGGTGGCATAGAAGTTGAGAGCCACCGTCACCTTCACTGCCACTGACAGAGACGTCCTACTCCTCAGCTGTGGCTGCAGATCTCCACGAAGCAGGTGGCAGATCTCAGTGACCACCGCCCTTCTGAATCACAGCCTCCGAACACACTGCTCCTCAGACATGTTCAGATATGAGAACTGCTGGCGGTATAACCTGGGTGGGTAAGGCCTCCTTTGCCAACGCCTGTTGGCCCTTCTCCATCTGGCCATGACTGGCACTCTCTCACGGCGTCTCTGAGCCCTTTGAAAGCAATGGAGAAGCCCAACATTTCCACCCATTGCAGCCCCCATTATATGTTTCCAATCAATGCTATGACACTGAAGTTAAAGACAAGTGCAAAGCTGTGGCCTGAAGCCACAAGTACCTGTGCGAGTGTTGAGCCAAACCAGAAAGCTCTCTACCTTTGTCTCTCTCCAAATATCCGTCTCTCACAAAGAAGGAGTGGAGCAAAATGGCTGCCATTTATACTGCAGGCGGAGTCCCCTTTAATTAGCGCCCCCCGCGCCCCGCAGCGACTGGGAACCGTTCCCCTCTACCAGTCGCGGGGGGCGCCAGGCGCACAATAGGCCGGCGCCACTGAATTTATGGTTCGGAGCGCACAAAGGGCGTTGCACCATGAAATGACGTCAGGATCTGCGCACGCAGCTGAACGCGTGCAAAGGTTTTATGCCGCCGTTAAATCTTAACTGAATTTCGCGAGAGGCGTAGATCGCGCCCGGGCGCTAGCCGCTTAGCGCCCCACTTCTCCTCCTCCTAAGGCGCTAGCGGCTGGCGCAAACAACTGAATTTCTAGGCCAATTTCTCTGCTTTTCAATTCTATCCCTCTCGAAAATGAACCCCAGTGCTTTGTTTTTTTTTAATGGCCTCATTAACCTGTTGCTACTTTTAGTGATTTGTGTACCTCTACCCCACTTAGACTCTTATTTTCCTCTGTATTCTTCTTACAAAAATGTACCACCTCCAACTTAACTATATTGAAATTCATTTGCCAATTACACACACATCCTTGCATCGATTTAGAACAGACTGTGGGGGCTGCACTCTGAGCACTTTCCCTGGGCCTCTCCATTGTTCTTTCCAGCAGATTTGATGTACAGGTCTCTCCAGGCCGAGATTCAAGGCTACAATGAGCAGGGTGTGGATGGAGAGCAAGATCGACCCTCCCCTTTAAGAACTGGCCAGTGTCAGTGTGTCTGTGTTCCATTGCTGACTGACATCACATGAGATTCGCCAGTGCTCTGAGGTAGAGCCTCGCTCCTCGGCGTTAGCACCTTAAGACAGGTGTGTAGCGCCTGATTTAGCACTCCAATTACCTCCAGGGGTGATAGAAACCAAGTTTGCAGGCGGAGACGATAATTAGTGCCAGGCGCTAAACTTTGCGCACGGCCGATAATTGCACCCCAAACGGGGTGATACTGAATTTCTCCCCCACTGAGTGATATGGCACAGAAGGAGGCCATTCGGTCCATCGAGCCTGTTCCAGCTCCCTGTAGAGCAATCCAGTCAGTCCCATTCCCCCGCTCTATCCCCATAGCCTTGCAAGTTTATTTCCCTCAAGTGCCTATCCAGTCTCCCCTTGAAAACATTGAGTGTGTCTGCTTCCACCACTTCCGTCAGCAGCGAGTCCCAGGTCCTCACCACTCGCTGCGTAAATTTTTTTTCCTCACATCTGTTAAGTCTGTGTGTTATAGTGATAATTACTACACAGACTACAAGAGTAAATTCAACAGGTCTTTACTGGTTGGAGGTAGGGACTATACTGAATACAATATTACTACACAGTGCTTATATACCGGTGTGGTCACCACTGGTATTACGTATACAGCAGCCAGAGAAAGTAGTACATCTCTTCACAGAAATCACAGAAATCACAGAAACCCCACAGTGCAGATAGAGGCCATTTCGGCCCATCGAGCCTGCACCGACACATATTCCACCCGATCCCCGTAACCCCTACACCAACACATATCCCACCCTATCCTTGTAACCCCACGTATTTAATCCCCCTAACACTAAGGGTCAATTTATCATAGCCAATCAACCTAACCTGCACATCTTTGGACTGTGGGAGGAAACCGGAGCACCCGGAGAAAACCCACGCAAACACGGGGAGAATGTGCAAACTCCACACAGTCGCCCGAGGCCGGATTCGAACCCGGGTCTCTGGCGCTGTGAGGCAACAGTGCTAACCACTATGCCACCGTGCTGGTGGAACAGGCTTAAGTTCTCTTAAGGTGGAACAGGTTACATACACCACAATCCTCCCTTTTTAGCTTAACAGTCATATCCCCATTTAACATAACATAATAACATATATACATATATAATTTCAGGTATAACAGTTCAAAGGTTCAGTCTCTCAGGAGGCTTTCTGATGCGGCTTGGATAACGCCTCTCAGTAGCCTCTGATTCTTGTTGTTGAGGTGCCTCCTCTATTTGGTTTCCAATGTATTGGGTGTCATCATCATCAAGTACATTCCCTGCCGAGGTAGATGCTTCAGGTTCATTAACGTCTTCCACAGTTGTCTCTGTCACAACCATGGGTTCGACCCTTGCTCTCGACTCTACCAGTTGATCCGCATGACGCCTTATCACATTATGACCAATATCTACTGTGTACATCAGAGGTCCTTGTCTGGCCCGAATTGTTCCGGACTGCCATTTTTCGTTTCCATAGCCCCTTGCCAACACTGGTTGTCCTACGTCGAAAGTTCGAGTGGTCTTGTTGTTAATATGCCGAAACTGTTTGTTTTCCACTTCCCTCCGCACATTTGGTTTTAACAAGTCCAACTTGGACCGCAACCTCCTGTTATAAAACATCATGGCAGGACTTTGGTTAGTCACTGCATGATCGGCGTTTCGATATGACATTAGGAACTTGTCGACCTTGTGTTGCAGCGGAATCTGATCATCGTTCATGGTCTTAATTGCCTTTTTGAATGTCTGGACAAATCTTTCAGCCAACCCGTTTGTCGCCGGATGATATGGGGCAGAGGTATAATGTTTTACTCCATTCTTCTTTAAGAATTGTCGGAATTCTTCCGATACAAACTGTGGTCCGTTGTCCGAACAGATCTGTTCTGGCAATCCGTTCCTTGCGAATATTGTTCTTAACACCGCAATTGTCTTTTCTGAAGTAGTGGTATTCATCTTGATGACTTCTGGCCATTTGGAATGTGCGTCCACCGCGATTAGGAACATGGAGTCCATGAATGGACCAGCAAAGTCAATGGGCCAGAAATTCGGGTCCAAATGCGTGAGTACGGTCTGGGTATTCACGCATCTGGCCGGATGAAATGCCGGCATTCAGGAAACACCGTGCATGCGGGGAACGCCGGCATTTCCAGTCCTCTGAACGAAGGGGTTCAGAGGCACAGCGCGTGCGACTGCACAGGCAGCGCGTGCGCAGTGAAATTCCCTTTTTTTTTCAGAGTTGCGCGTGTGTAAAGGCCTCCGGTTTTTACGCGAGAAAAAACAAGTGTAAGTACTTAGTTTTACAGGTAAGTGGGCTTTTAGTACAATTTAGAATTTTTTTTTCCACAGGTTTGTTATTTTTAAAGAATTTACAGTAAGGTAAGTTTAGTTTTAGCCCCGATTTTTTATAAAAAAATTTTTTTCAAATTTTATAATTATTGTTTAAAATAGTTTTTCATAGTTATTTATGGTTCATTTAAGTATTGCAATGTTTTTTTTAATTTTCTTTCAGGTTTAAGTAGTGTTTTGGGGCCAGCAGTTTTCATGAGTTTGACAGCTCTCACTGTCAAACTTATGAATGAACTTTTGCAACCTCCCATTGGTTGCCCAGTGCCCACGTGATCCCAGCCGGCTCATCGCACTAAGTACGCCGCTGGGTCACGCACGCACAGCGCGGCAGGACCTCAAGCTGGCCAGTGAGGGGAAATGCATTGCGGGCCAGGATTTAAATGTCAGCGCGCCGGGTAAGTGCTCATTGGGGGCTTGCACGCGCGGCAAGCACCCGACCCGAATTTCTGGGCCAATGTGTACGCGTTGCCATGGGGCTGAAGGCCATTCCCATGGGTGTAGCGGTGCTATCGGAGGTACATTTTGCACTTTTTGGCACCCAGCGCAGCTTTTCGTTAACTCCTCAATCTGTTGGTCAATACCCAGCCACCATACATAAGCCCTAGCAAGACTTTTCATTTTAACTCCCCCCAGATGACCTTCATGCAGTTCGTTTAAAACTCTTTCCCTTAACTTGGGAGGAATAATCACTCTTGTCCCGTACATCAAGGTACCATGGCAGACGGACAGCTGGTCTCGCCTTGCCGAAAATGCCAGTAACAGAGGATCACCACGTGTTGGCCATCCTTTCACTGTCACCTCGTAGACTCTGGACAGTGTCGGGTCGTTCCAGTTTCTCTTTCAATACTTGCATTGGTGACTGGTAAACACTCGATGATGGTCGAATGAAATAACTCAACAGGGTCAACTTTCGTCGTGTCTTCTTCTTCAGGTAGTGGCAGGCGCGACAGCCCATCAGCATTGCCACGCTGTTTCGTACCTTTGAATTCTATTTGATATTGATGTGCCCCTAGGAAAAGAGACCATCTCTGGAGACGCTGCGCTGTCATCACCGAAACACCCTTCTTAGGGTTAAAAATGGATACCAACGGTTGATGGTCTGTCAGAAGTGTGAATTTTTGGCCCTGCAGGTAATGATTAAACTTCTTCACTCCCCATACAAGGCTAAGAGCCTCCCTATCGATCTGCGCATAGTTGCGCTCAGCGGGGGTCAATGATCTGGATGCAAACGCGACTGGCCTTTCCGTGTCATTTGGCAACTTGTGTGAGAGTACTGCCCCAATACCATATGGAGAAGCATCACAAGCCAACCGAATAGGCAGTGTCGGGTTGAAGTGAGCCAACACTTCCTCTGAGGTGATCAATTCTTTGCTTTTGCGAAATGCCTTCTTACAGTTTTCGCCCCATTCCCATGGTACCCCTTTCTGTAAAAGAGCGTTTAATGGGTGCAGTACCGTGGATAGATTTGGCAGAAATTTATGGTAATAGTTAATTAGTCCTAGAAACGACCTCAACTGAGAGACATTCTCCGGAGCGGGAGCCTTTACAACTGCCTCAATCTTGTCAGGAGACTTATGAAGCCCCTCCCGGTCAATGACATGGCCACAGTACGAGATCCGCTTCTGGAAGAACTCACATTTCTGCCGATTTACTCTAAGTCCATACTCTTTCAGTCTGTTGAGCACCAGTTCCAAGTTTGCGAGATGTTGTTCATCACCATCACCTGTGATCAGAATATCGTCCAGGTAACATTGTGTGCCTGGAATTCCCTGTAATACCTGCTCCATGGCCCTCTGCCAAATTGCTGGAGCCGATGCCACTCCAAAAACCAGCCTATTGTACCGGTACAACCCTCGATGCGTGTTGATCGTGAGGTATTGGCGTGACTCTTCCTCAACCTCCATCTGCAAGTACGCCTGCGCCAGGTCTATCTTGGTGAAGTGTTTCCCGCCAGACAAGGAAGCGAAAATATCCTCAATCCGTGGAAGCGGATACTGCACCGTGTGAAGCACCGGATTAACGGTGATTTTGAAATCTCCACAGATGCAAACCTTCCCTGGATCGCCTGGCTTGTTGCTCGCAGGACGTTTCATAACGGGAACAATGGGCGTAGCCCACTCACTCCAATCTACCTTAGACAGTACACCTGAATGTTCTAGTGCTTCCAGTTCCGCTTCAACAGTAGGTCGTATTGCATAGGGTACCGGTCTGGCTTTAAAACATTTTGGTTGTGCATGTTTATCAATCTTGATGTTTGCCATAATTCCTCTCAGTGTTCCCAGTCCCTGCTGGAACACCTCTTTAGCATCATCCAATATTCTGGACAATCGTTTAGGTTTGACATCTGTTTCCCCGGAATCTACCGTTAGTGCCTTCAAGGAGTGCAAGTCCATATTCATTTTCCTAATCCACTCCCATCCCAGTAGTGGTGGACCTCCTTCAGGTAGCACATATAAGTCCATTACTTGGCTTTCTTCGCCCTTGTGGACCACTTCTACCTCTATTTTTCTGATGGGGTACACTCTTTGCCCCGTGTATGTTTTCAATATAATCTCCGTATCCTGTAGGGGAATATGTTGGAATAACCTTCTGTAAGCTTTCTTATTCATGACCGTCAATGCCGATCCAGTGTCCAATTCCATTTTTACTTGGACTCCTGCTATCTGAAGAGT
The DNA here is from genome assembly GCF_052327205.1 of Somniosus microcephalus. NCBI lineage: Eukaryota > Metazoa > Chordata > Chondrichthyes > Squaliformes > Somniosidae > Somniosus > Somniosus microcephalus. Next base: position 78,556,327 of record NC_140999.1, on the reverse strand, counting down.
GACCCAAATTGTCTGGAGATCTGCATCCTTACCAACGTTGTGTACTCTTAAGCTATCCAGTTCATTACTGCTAGCGTCTGAATCTGACTTCTGTTCGGTCAAACTGTTCTTTGTCACCTTGTGTACCTTTGCGTATTTTCCTTGCTGTGATTTTTTGTTGCTGGTCTTCTTTCCTGACCGGCATACTTTAGCTATGTGGCCAAGCCTGCCACACGTTCTGCATTCTTGGTTTTTAAACCAACACTGGTTCTGATCGTGCGTTGTCTTTCCACAACGATAACATTTGGCAGAACTCAAACCCAATTTGTTTGTACCGAGTTCCGGTGACCGTAGCTGCATTACTGCCGTGCCTCTCGCTGCGGCTTCGTGTGCTGCTGCCATAGTGACTGCCTTCTCAAGCGTCAGCTCATTCTCCTCGAGCAGTCGCTTTTGTGTATCCTGTTTAAATAAACCACACACAAATTTATCTCGTAGTGCCTCTGTCAGTCCCGTTCCAAACTGACAATATTTTGCTAGCTTACGTAATTCCATCAAATATTCAGCATTGCTTTCATTCTGCAGCTGCCTTCTGTCGTAAAATTTAAATCGTTCCGCTAGCATCAGCGGCGTGGGGTTTAGATGATTTTTCAGGACAGTAACAATCTCCTCGAACGTCTTATCCGCCGGTTCATCTGGTGATACAAGGTGTTTCAATTGCCCGTATGTCTTCGCACCCATTAAATTTAATAATGTTAGTGCTTTATCTGCATCAGGAATTTTATTTGCCTTACAATAATTTTGTATGCGTTCTACATACATGGCCCAATCTTCGATGTCACTATCAAAGGTATTAATGTTCCCATGTTTAGGCATCGTTGCAATTTATTGTATTTTTATGTTATCCAAGATGGCGGCTTCCCGCTCTTGTCGTCGTCCTCCGCCCACAAAATGGCGGTTTTCCCACGCTTGGCGGTCTTCAACCGTCCCCCGACGCTGTCTCCGCTTCACCGCGGCTCTCGCGCCTTCAGTTTCCCCAGACGCTGCGCCTTTTAGCCCGAATGCGGCCCTTATCTCCGGTCGCGATCGATGTCCCCGCGCTGCGCCTCTCGCTCGAAAGCAGCCCGGCCCTTATCTCCGGTCGCGATTGATCTCACCGCCCTTATTCCTCCGTCTTCCCAGCCCCGTCTGTACAGCCAACGCGGTTGACTTTCTGTCGCGTCGCTGCCCGGCTTACCCACCACCGAGGTAAAAAGAAGAAAGCTGACAGTCGCTGATGGAGGCTTCGAGGTCAGGATGTCTTCTGCACTCCGGTTTCTCGATGCCTGCCACTCGACGTGTCTTCCAGTAGGGTGATGAGGGTGGAAACCTCTCTTCGACGTCCTGTCTGTGGACGAAGCCGCCGTGGAAATAACTGCTGCAGGGTAAGAATCGGACTCGTCGCCACTGTTAAGTCTGTGTGTTATAGTGATAATTACTACACAGACTACGAGAGTAAATTCAACAGGTCTTTACTGGTTGGAGGTAGGGACTATACTGAATACAATATTACTACACAGTGCTTATATACCGGTGTGGTCACCACCGGTATTACGTATACAGCAGCCAGAGAAAGTAGTACATCTCTTAAGGTGGAACAGGCTTAAGTTCTCTTAAGGTGGAACAGGTTACATACACCACAACATCCCCCCTGTATCTCTTGCCCCAAGTCTTAAATCTGTGTCCCCTTGTCCTTGTACCATCAACTAGTGGGAACAGCCTTTCCCCGTCTAGCCTATCCAAACCCGTCATAATCTTGTACACCTCTATCAAATCACCCCTCAAGCTCCTTTGCTCTAATGAAAACAAATCCAGCTTCTCCAACCTGTCCTTGTAGCCAAGATCCCCCATCCCCAGAACCATTCTGGTAAATCTTCTCTGCACCCGCTCAAGGGCCTTCACATCTTTCCTAAAGTGTGGTGACTAGAACTGGACGCAATACTCCAGTTGTGGCCTAACCAGCGCTTTATAAAGGTTCAGCATAACTTCTCTACTTTTGTACTCAATGGCCTAGAAATTAATTGACGCCACTTTTGGGGCGCTAAAGTGGGGCGTCCGCTAAAGTTTGCGGCCACCGCCAAATCGATGCCACTTCTCCGATATTCATTAGCTTCGCCCTACGAGTTCGGGCGAGCGCTAAAACTGCTGCTGGACGCCTCTCTTTGGGCGCGAAGCCGGAGGTGGTGATCGATAGCGCCGAGGCCGGGCGCAGCGCAGGTGCGGCCATCTCGTGATTGACAGCAGACACCCTGGCGCCGGCCAGCTCTTAAGGGGGAAGGGTCGACTGTGTCTGCTGCGACGCCCTGGATAGTGGAGCCCTCCAGCTAGGCCTGAACACTGCTGCTGGACCCAAATAGTGCCTGAAGACATGGAGAAGGCCGGTGAACGTGTGCAGCGCTTCTCAGAGCGTGATCTGAGTGTGCTGCTTGCTGCTGTGGAGAAGAGGCGCCATGTTTTGTACCCGGACAATGGCAAGAAGGCGACGGTCCGCGTCTACAGGAGAGCCTGGAGGCATGTCGCCAGCAAGCTGTCAGCCAACAGCGACGTCCCCAGGACCGGTGCCCAATGCCGCAAAAAGTTAAATGACCTCACATGCATTGTCAGGGTGAGTACCCTTTCCAATGACCTCCTCATCCTTGCATGTGCACCTCACATTATGGGCAAAGGGACCTGAAAGCTCTAATGGCCAGCCTTCATCCAGCAGCTATGGGACAGGCATGAGCATCAATTGCACATTCTGCACTTAACACACTGGCCAAGCTATTCCACCATGGGAGGCAGTGCACACCAGATCATGGTGACACACTGGCCAGGCTATTCCACCATGGGAGGCAGTGCACACCAGATCATGGCGACACACTGGCCAGGCTATTCCACCATGGGAGGCAGTGCACACCAGATCATGGCGACACACTGGCCAGGCTATTCCACCATGGGAGGCAGTGCACACCAGATCATGGCGACACACTGGCCAGGCTATTCCACCATGTGAGGCAATGCACACCAGATCATGGCGACACACTGGCCAGGCTATTCCACCATGGGAGGCAGTGCACACAAGATCACGGCGACACACTGTACTTAGAGGCCGTCCTTTCTCTTGCAGGCCAAGCTGGCGAATAATCGCAAGAGCCGGACTGCGACCGGGGGAGGCCGACCCCATATCCAGCCACTCACCGACCTGCAACATCGCGTGGAGCGCCTCATGGGTGGCCGGGTGATTGGGCCCGTTGCATGTGGAGATGCCGACCCTGTTCTGGGCAGCAATGGTAAGGACATCACCTTTTGCACCTCTCTCGTCCCACTTGCGCATCAGATCTACATCCTTTGCCACTGTCCGACCAATGCGCTGAATGCCACCACTCATGCATCCCGCACTGACGCCCTCTCCTCACTCTAAAGCTACTCTTGTGCCTTCCTGCTTTCAGATGGTCAAGAGGAGGTCCCTCAACTTGCCAGTGACAGACCCTCCAAGGAGGAGCAGGAGGAGGAGCAAGAGGAAGGCGGCCCATCAGGGGAACCCTCAGCCGCGGCCACCCAGGCCAATGTAGGGGACACATCTTCCCTGGAGGGCAGCGTGGCGGAAGTGTCGAAGGGGAGGGGAGCTCCTGGGACCTGCGTGCTGCAGAAAGGCGGGAGGGGGGTGGAAGCTCGGCGGCCTTCTCCCCAGAGGGGGGATGCGTCGGAGGGGAGTCCAATTGCTGGGCCCAGCGGCCTCCAGCAACGCAGGAAGGGTCGGCCAGCTCGGCGGCCTTCTCCCCAGAGGGAGAGTCCGGCCTCCAGTCAGGAGATGCTCTTCGCCGGGATCAGTGGTGCCGTCCAGTCACTGGCTGCTCTGATGCGGTCAGTGAACAGGTCAACACGGGCACTCACTGCTGCCACACTCGCTGTGTCAGCCAGGCATCGCCAGGGCACCCGGCGCGCTGCAGCAGCACAGCGGTCTGTCCCTCGGCAGATTGGTGCACATGCTGCAGTGCTGGCCCGGGCGAGTGCCAGTATCTCAGGCGACCAGCGAGCGCCTGCCATCCGCCAGCTTGCCGCCATTCCTCCAGCCGCCACTGCCACTCCCCCAGTGGAGCTGCCAGGAACTGCTGCAGCGACTGATGCTGGCCAGCCACAGCTGCAGCAATCAACAGCCGCCCGCTCGACGGCCAGACCTCGACTAGGCCGACCCCCAAGGGCATCTGCCGTCACGACATGTGCCCCTCAGGAGCCTGCCCCCAGCCTTGCAGCAGCCAATGGCCTTACTTTGAGGCGGAGCAGCAGGGCGGGCAGGGGCCACCCAAAGATGGCCAAGGCATCGCCCTAGCGGGCCAAATAGTCGAATGTGTGGCCATTTGTGTTTGTTTCTTGAGGCCGAGGATTGGGTGTTTGTTTTTTGAAGGCCGATGATGTGATGTTTGTTTTGGACGAAGGCCGAGAATGACGGCCATTTTAGTTGCCCTATTTTGTTAATCCTCTCCAGGTTGTGGGAGCGAGTAATGTGTTTGAGTGTTTTTTGGGGGTTTCGTCTGTTTTTGTTTTTCATGTGGGAAGGGCCCAGAGTTTGTACAATAAAGCATTTTATTTATTCACATTGTCCATGTTTGATCTTTGAAGTGTTTGTTGCCTTAACTGGCTGAGGGCTTGCGGAGCGGCTGCAATCATGTTCTATCATTGGCACAAGCCATTCCCTGACAGGGGGCCTAGAAGTGACGTTCAATAAGCCGCCGACGGGCGGCCCTTGGACCTTGTGCGTCCCTCCTGGGCTGGTACTCCTCGTCATCGTCGTCCTCATGCTCCTCCTGCTCCTCCTCCTGAGGTGGTGGTCCAATGTGAGGTGGCAGTGCCTGAGTCCTGCGGATAGCCAGGTTGTGCAGCATGCAGCAAACGATGACGAATTGGGAGACTCGATCCTGCGAATACTGGAGGGCTCCCCCGGAGCGATCGAGACAGCGGAACCGTTGCTTGAGCACGCCGATTGTTTGTTCTATGAGGTTCCTCGTCGCTTGATGGCTCTCGTTGTATGCCTCTTCAGCAGGGGTCGTGGGCGCGCGGAGCGGGGTCATGAGCCAGCTACACAAAGGATAGCCATTGTCCCCGATAAGCCATCCTCTTGGGGGAGGCTGTGCCTGGAACATGTCAGCCACAGTTGTCTGTCGCAGGATAAAGGCATCGTGGCTGCTGCCTGGAAAGCGGGCATTGACAGCTAGGATGCGCTGCCTGTGGTCACACACCAGCTGTACATTGAGGGAATGGTAGCCCTTCCGGTTGCGGTAATCCTCGGCATGCTCAAGAGGTGCCCGCAAAGCCACATGCGTGCAGTCAATGGCGCCCTGCACCATGGGGAAGCCCGCTATTCTTGCAAACCCCACTGCACGCTGCTGCTGCTTGTCCAGGGTCATGGGGAAGGAGATGAATTGATGTCTCCTTCTGAAAAGGGCTTCGGTCACCTGGCGGATGCAGCAATGCACGGCGAACTGGGAGATGTTAGCGATGTCCCCAGTAGCGGATTGGAAGGAGCCGGAGGCATAGAAGTTGAGAGCCACCGTCACCTTCACTGCCACCGACAGAGACGTCCTGCGCATCAGCTGTGGCTGCAGATCTCTCTGAAGCAGCCGGCAGATGTCTGCAACCACCTCCTTTCGGAATCGCAGCCTCCTAACACACATCGCGGCAGACATGGTCAGATAGGAGGTCTGCTGGCGGTATACCCTGCGTGGGTAAGGCCTCAGTTGGCAACGCCTGTTGCCCCCTCTGCATCTAGCCAGGGCTGCCACTCTCTCACGGCGTCTGTAAGCCCTTCTGGCATAAGGCTGAAATTCAGCGTTGCCACCCAATGCAGCCCCCATTATATGCTGGCAAACACTGAGCTCTGAATGAAGGCAAAGATAATTGGTAAGCTCTGGCCTGAGCCAAAAATACCTGTCCAAGTGTTGGTCCAAACCAGTAAACTCTCCTCCTTGGTCTCTGTCCAAAAAACCGTTGCACAAGAGTGAATGCTGCAAAATGGCTGGCCTTTATACTGCTGGGTAAGTGCCCTTTAATTTGCGCTCCCCGCGGCCCGGCTGGCCTGTGTACCGTTCCACTTCACAGTCGCTCGGGCCGCCCGGCGCACAATGGGCCGGCGCGAGTGAAGTTCCGGTTTGGGGCGCACAAAGGGCGTTGCACTATTAAATGACGTCATGATCTGCGCGCGCAGCAGGGCGCGCGCTAAGACTTTGCGCCGGCGCTAAATGTGTCCTGAAGTTGGGGAGAGGCGCAGATCGCGCTGCGCCCGGGCAATAAGCGCCTAGCGCTCGAGATCTACTCCTCCTAAGGCGCTAACGGCTGGCGCGCCCAACTGAATTTCTAGGCCAATATCTCTATTTATGAAACCCAAGATCCCATATGCTTTGTTAACCACTCTCTCAATATGTCCTGCCACCTTCAGGGACCTATGCACATTAACTCCCAGGTCCCTCTGACCCTGCACACTCTTTAAAACTGTGCCATTAAGTGTATATTGCCTCTCCCTGTTCCTTCTGCCAAAATGCGTCACCTCACACTTCTCTGTATTAAATTCCATCTGTCACTTGTCTGCCCATTCTGCTAGCCTTTCTATGTCCTGTTGCAGTTGATTGGTATCATCATCACTGTTTGCCACACCCCCAAGTTTGGTGTCATCGGCAAATTTAGAAATTCTACTCTGTATTCCAATATCCAGGTCATTTATATATATCAAAAAAAGCTGTGGCCCCAGCACTGACCCTTGGGGAACACCACTGACTACCATCCTCCAGTCTGAAAAACAGCCATTTACCACAATAACAACAGAAAATGCTGGAAAAACTCAGCAGGTCAGGCAACATCCGTGGAGAGAAATTTGAGTTGACGTTTCGGGTCGAAACCCTTTTTCAAAGCTGGAAAGAAAATGTTTTCTGTCCTTAAGCCAATTCCTTATCCAAGCTGCCACTGACCCACCATGAGCCTCAATTTTGTTAACCAGCCTTCTATGTGGTACATTGTGTAGGATTCTCAAAATTTACAGATCCCCCATTACGAAAGAAAAACCATATTAAAGTGATTTTGGACCCTTGCTAAAAACTACAGGAGGATAAAAGGCATGTTGGGCCTAGCCAGGAGATTCAAGGTCAAAAACCAGACTTGGCATTTTAAAAGGACGTGTTCAGGCATGTTTGGGAAACAGGCTGCAACAAAGAATTTGGGATCTACCTATGCAGCAGACAGTTTGAGTATTCGAGGTAATCAAACTGTCTGAGGAAATTCAAAAGCTTGAGGACAATTCACTACAATTAGATAAGAGCTCAACAGCCCATGGAACCACCCCGAAACCACTTTAAACAACTTAATCAGATTTGGTGGTCCCAATTAGTATAATTGAAAGCCTGTTTTCTAAAGACAGAGAAGTCAAGAAGTTGGAAAGACTCGTTAGGAAGGTTTCAGCAGAACAGTTCAAACAGTTGAAAACAGTTCAGCAAGTTGGGAGTTCAAGAAGTACAGAGAGTTCCAAGTTTGAGTTCAGGACTCACTTCATCAAAAAATTCAATTAGATTAGTCAAACATGATCTGCCTTTTACAAATCTATGTTGGCTCTCCTTAATTAGCTTAAACCTCTCCAAGTGCCTGTTAATTTTTTCCTTGATTATTGTTTCTAAAACTTTACCCATCACTGATGTTAAACTGACCAGCCTGCAGTTACTAGGATTGTCCTTACACCCTTTCTTGAACAATGGTGTCACATTTGCCACTTTCCAATCCTCGGGCACCTGCCCCGCATCTAGGGAAGATTGTAAAATTATGGCAAGCCCTTCCGCTATCTCCTCCCCCAATTCCCATAGCAACCTGGGATGCAATCCATCTGGACTAGGCGACTTGTCCACTCTAAGCATACCCAGCCTTTCTAGTACATCCTGTCTATCAATTTTCACCCCTTCCATTGCTTCTACCTTTTCCACTTCTACCGATATTTTGTCAGCATCCACCTCTGTAGTGTATGTACCTTTAAGGGGAGAACTACTTTTTACAGCTCCTGTATACTGTAGTACCGGCAGTGACCACACCTGTATATAAACCCTGAATAGGGATCTGTACAATTAGTTTTAGAGTAACCCTCATCCAGTAAACACCTGTTGATTGTTCCCTGCAGTCTCTTGTCTAATTATTGAAGGACACACAACATCAAGATACACGGATCTAACATTGGCGACGAGAAGATTCAAACCTACCTGCAACTCTGCATCACCTCCCAGGGATTCGCTCCTGGAGAACAGTGAAAGAAGAAGGCCGAGTCCAGAAGTACGGACCATCCAGCGGAGACTTGAGCATCGCAGGGGAGGCTGTTGAGAGCTGGGCTTCGTTCTCCAGTCACGGTGGTCCAGCGAAATGGGCTGGCAACAGGTATGGCGCAGACCCTTCCCGGACAGCGGCGGCTAGAGCCGACCGACGGCACAGAAAAAGGCCGAGCAGCGTCGACGGGAGAAGAGAGAGGGTAGAGCGCACAGGGCGCAGCCGGTGTTCAAGACCAAGCGGCGTCGACGGGAGAAGAGAGAGGGTAAAGCGCACAGGGCACAGCCGGTGTTCAGGACCGAGCGGCGTCAACGAGAGAGAGCAGAGCGTAGCCGGTGTTCAAGGGCCGAGCAGCGTCAACGAGAGAGAGAGGCGCGCAGGAAAACGCGCAGAGCGCAGCCGGTGTTCAAGGGCCGAGCAGCGTCAGCGGGGAAGAAATGAAAGCGCGGGAGACGCCATTTGAGCCGCAGCAGAGAAGAAGGGAGAGCGCGGGAGACGCCATTTTGAGCCGCAGCGGAGAAGAAGGGAGAGCGCGGGAGATGCAATTTTGAGCCACAGCAGAGAAGAAGGGAGAGCGCATGAAGAAAGGAAAGCGAGGGAGACGCCATTTGAGCCGCAGCGGAGAAGAAGGGAGTGCGCGGGAGACGCCATTTTGAGCCACAGCGGAGAAGAAGGGAGAGCGCGGGAGATGCCATTTTGAGCCAGTCTAACCACACCCAGGGATGCCGAAGAGTGGCAGTGTCACAGCGTTCGACAATGAAGTCGAAGATTGGACGACATATGTCGAACGCATAGAAGTGTACTGCAAGGTGATGAAGTGCCAGATGACAGGAAAGCACTGGTATTGTTGAATTCAATGGGTGCAAAAACATATGGCTTACTGCGAAACCTAGTAACTCCAGAGAAGCCAGTGGAAAAGGATTTTGAAAACATAGTGTCAATCCTACAGGACCAGTTAAACCCCACGCCGCTGCTGATAGCAGAAAGATTTAAGTTTCACAAAAGGAACCAGCATAAAGATGAAAGTAATGCTGAGTATTTAACGGAACTGCGCAAGCTATCGAAACACTGCCAGTTTGGAACGGGACTAACAGGCACTTTAAGGGACAAGTTTGTGTGTGGGCTTCAAAGTGAAGGAACCCAGAAACGGCTTCTATCAGAAAAGGATCTTACGCTGGACAAGGCTTTCAGCATGGCAGTATCACACGAAGCAGCCGCACGGGGCGCTGCAGAGATACAACGGAGACCGCAAGAATATGGCACAAATGAAATGTCATACGGAACAGTGAAGTGCTATCGCTGCGGCAGAACAACACACGACCATAATGATTGCTGGTTCAAAGACAAAGTGTGCAGACAGTGTGGAAAAGTAGGACACATAGCAAGAGTCTGCAGGTCGGGAAAGAAAACCAGCAGCAAGAAATCTCCACAGGCGAAGTACAAGAAGGTACATAAGGTGACGGAGAGTAGTTCAGACGAACAGAAAAGTGATACAGACTCCGGAAGCAAGGAGCTGGGTTGTCTGAAGCTACACAATGTGATCAAAAGGGAGGATCACCAAACTATCTGGGTCACGCTCAAGATAGCCGGAGTCCAAGTGAAAATGGAATTGGACACAGGATCAGCCCTAACAGTCATAAACCGAAGGGAATACAAGCGGCTCTTCTCACATATACCCTTGAGAGATACAGAGATTGTCTTGAAGACGTACACGGGGCAAAAAGTCTACCCCAAAGGAAAAATAAGGGTGAACGTTATATATAACGGCAAGGAAACACCAAAAATGGACCTATATGTATTGCCAGATGGAGGACCACCACTACTAGGACGTGAATGGATCCGGAAGATACAGCTAGATTGGCATTCCATACAAGCACTGACTGTAGATGCCAAAAAGGATGACGACGTCACACCTGGACGACTGTCAAAAATTCTAACTGACGCACAAGAAGTGTTCCAGGAGGGACTCAGAACACTAAAAGGCATAACAGCGATGATCAAAATAGAGGAAAATGCAAGCCCAAAGTTTTTTAAGGCCAGACCGGTGCCTTATGCGATCCGCCCAGCCGTCGAAGCAGAGCTGGAAGGTTTGGAACGTTCAGGAGTACTGTCCAAAGTGGACTGGAGCGAGTGGGCTACACCCATCGTTCCTGTAATGAAGAGGTCGTTGAGTAATACGCCTGGGGAACCAAAGAAGGTTCGCATCTGTGGGTACTTTAAGGTGACAGTGAACCCAGTCCTTCACACGGTACAATATCCGCTTCCGCGGATTGAAGATATTTTCGCCTCACTATCTGGAGGGAAATGCTTCACGAAGATTGATCTGGCCCAGGCGTACCTGCAAATGGAGGTAGAAGAAGCCTCGAAACAGTACCTCACGATCAACACTCATAAAGGTCTCTACCAATATAACCGGCTGGTGTTCGGGGTAGCATCAGCTCCGGCTATTTGGTAAAGGGCAATGGATCAAGTCCTGCAAGGGATTCCAGGGACCCAGTGTTATTTGGACGACATCCTGGTCACGGGCGAAAAAGACAGTGATCCCCTCGCCAACCTGGAGCAGGTGCTCACTAGATTGAAGAAAAATGGGCTCCGAGCTAATCGCCACAAATGCAAGTTTTTCCAGAAGCAGATCTCGTATTGTGGCCACGTTATTGATGAAGAGGGGTTACATAAGTCCCCTGAAAAGATTGAGGCAGTAGTCAAGGCCCCAGCACCGGAAAATGTGTCACAACTGAGGTCGTTCCTCAGGCTGGTGAACTACTACCATAAGTTCTTGCCAAATTTATCTACAGTACTACACCCACTGAACACCCTACTGCAAACGGGGGTACCATGGAAGTGGAATGATGAATGTAAACGAGCTTTCCAGAAGTGCAAAGAATTGATCACATCAAAAGAGGTGTTGGCTCATTTCAACCCAGCACTACCAATTCGGTTGGCGTGTGATGCATCACCCTATGGCATTGGAGCGGTGCTGTTGCACAAATTCCCGGACGGCTCGGAGAGGCCAGTAGCCTTTGCGTCTCGGTCACTAACCTCAGCCGAGCGTAACTACACCCAGATTGACAGGGAGGCCCTCAGCCTAGTGTGGGGGAGTGAAAAAGTTCAACCACTATCTGCACGGGCAGAAGTTCACCTTGCTGACTGACCACCAATCACTTGTCTCCATCTTTAATCCAAAGAAGGGCGTTCCGGTGATGACTGCGCAACGGCTACAAAGATGGTCCCTTTTTCTAGGGGCGAACCAATATGAAATCGAGTATAAGGGCACGAAACAGCATGGAAACGCTGATGGGCTATCACGCCTGCCACTGCCTACTGCGGAGGAAGCACCAGCAGTGGACCCTTTCGAAATATTTTATTCGACTATAATTGAACGCTTGCCAGTAACTAACGCTGATATAGAGAAGGAGACCCGAAATGACCCGACACTGTCTCGGGTATATGACTTGACGGTGAAGGGATGGCCAACACATGGCGACTCACTGTGGCCAGCATTCTCATCCAGAAGAGAACAGCTGTCAGTATGCCAAGGGACCTTGATGTGTGGATCCCGAGTGGTAATTCCACCCAAGTTAAGGGAGAGAGTGCTCAATGAGCTTCACGAAGACCATCTGGGAGGGGTGAAAATGAAAAGCCTTGCTAGGGCTTATGTGTGGTGGCTGGGGATCGATCAGCAAATCGAGGACCTGACAAAGAGCTGCTCAGGATGCTAGAAGGTCCAAAATGCACCACCACATGCCCCTCTACACCCATGGGAGTGGCCCTCATCTCCATGGCAACGGGTGCATATTGATTTTGCTGGTCCATTCATGGACTCAATGTTTTTAATAGCCGTGGATGCGCACTCGAAATGGCCTGAGGTGATCAAAATGTCCTCCACCACCACGGAGAAAACTATTGCAGTCCTACGGACCATATTTGCCAGGAACGGCTTGCCAGAGCAGATTTGCTCTGATAACGGACCACAGTTTGTGTCTGAAGAGTTTCGAAGATTTATGAAAAGGAATGGGGTATGGCATTACACATCCGCCCCGTATCATCCAGCCACAAATGGATTGGCTGAGAGGTTCGTACAAACCTTTAAAAAAGCAGTAAGGGCCATGTGCGATGACGACATTCCGCTGCAGCATAAGGTGGACAATTTCCTGTTAGCCTACAGAAATGCGACACATGCAGTCACCAACCATACCCCGGCCATGATGTTCTTTAACCGAAGGTTGAGATCTCATCTGGATTTGCTCAGACCAAATGTACGAAGAGATGTTGAGAATAAGCAAATCCAGCACATTAATGAGAAGCCGACAAGGAGCTTCAATGTAGGGCAACCAGTCTTGGCCCGCGACTACCGAACAGAGAAATGGCAACCAGGAACGATATGCACACGGCAGGGGCCACTAATGTACACAGTGGGTGTTGGGGAGAACAGTGTGAGACACCATGTTAGAGTCGTTGACCAGATCCTAGAGTCACAGGAACGAGTCAACCCCATGTCTCGCGTACCTGGCGATGAACCCAACATACAGGTAGCATCTACCCCAGAAACAGTAGCATCGGAAGCTGATGAACCAACCGACAACAGGGGGCCAGAATCGCCTCCGCACCAAGAGCAAGACACTCAGGAAAGGCGCTATCCAGAAAGGATCAGGAAGCCGCCCCAAAGACTGAATTTATAAATAGACTATTTTCAGTTAATGTTGCATGTTAAAAGTGTTAATTGTAATTAGTTGATAATTGTTAAATGAATGTTATGGTACTGTTAATCTAAAAGGGGAGGAATTGTAGTGTATGTACCTTTAAGGGGAGAACTGCTTTTTACAGCTCCTGTATACTGTAGTACCGGCAGTGACCACACCTGTATATAAACCCTGAGTAGGGATCTGTGCAGTTAATTTTAGAGTAACCCTCATCCAGTAAACACCTGTTGATTGTTCCCTGCAGTCTCTTGTCTAATTATTGAAGGACACACAACATCAAGATACACGGATCTAACAACCTCCTTAGTAAACACCGTTACAAAGTACACATTGAGTATTCTAGCCTTGCCCTGCGCCTCTAATGTAGGGTGCTTTTGCATGCCCCGTGTTTCTATGACTCTCCCTTGAGTCGACCCGTGCCACAAAAACTCCCCGGTTTGGGTTGTTTCCCTTGGATGGCAGGAGATTTTGCCAATAGTCCCTGCCCAGCCCGTCGATTAGCAGGTAATCCCACACAGAGAGAGAGACCAAGGCTAGGTAGTTCTTCTCCTATGCCCAGTGTGCAGCATCCCCAGTGGGATTACTGTTTAACCCGGCCATGACCGGATGCCACTTGGTTGGTCTTCCGAATTATACCACGAACCACAAGCCCCACTGATGTGCCTCAATGAATCTGAGACTCAATGTTAACGGAGCAAAGTAAGGCTTTTATTAACTCAGAAAGTAATACACAGTGGAGAAGTGTCTCTCGTCCAGAGATCTGCTGTACTGCCTGTGAGACACGCTGGGGCCTGCTTAAGTAGGGGCCAGGTATGGGCGGAGCCCTACACACAATACAATACAGGTAAGGAAATGAAACTGAAACTAAACTCCCCTGCTTGCCACAGTCACAGGCACAATCAAACACAGAGAATACAGAGTGCCTGATGAATGGCATATTTCATCACATTCACCCCTTCTACAGATTTAGTCTGTTCGGGGGTTTGATAGTCCTCTGTGACCGACGTAGCTGTTGTGGTGCCGCGGGTGTCGGCTGGGTGTCCCCGGTGGCCTCCTGGGTCTCTGCCGGGGGTGCCGCCAGGGTTGTTGAAGGGGTAGTTGGTGGGGGCACCGTTGGTCGATGTTCTTCCGGGGGCGATGAAAGGATAGTGGGTGGGTAAGAGTTGCTGTGATCGTTGTTGCTGTTGTTGTCGTGGTTGTTGTCATTACCGGCTGGGGCGACGTCTTTTATGGACACGGTGTCCTCCCTTCCGTCGGCGTGCCGGACATACGCGTATTGGGGGTTGGCATGGAGTAGGTGCACTGACTCCACGAGATGGTCCGTCTTGTGGCCCCTCACATGCCTTCGTACAAGTACCGGACCTGGGGTGGAGAGCCATGACGGCATGGATACGCCTGAGGTGGATTTCCGGGGAAAGACAAACATCCGTTCATGAGGCGTGGCATTAGTGGCAGTACACAATAGCGACCGTATCGAATGGGGCACATCTGGGAGGACTTCCTGCCAGCGGGAGATAGGGAGGCCCTTGGTCCTTAGAGCTAGAGTGACTGCTTTCCATACTGTCCCGTTCTCTCGCTCCACCTGGCCGTTACCCTGGGGGTTGTAGCTGGTGGTACGGCTCGTGGCGATCCCCCTGGACAGCATGTACTGGCGTAGCTCTTCACTCATGAAGGACGCCCCCCTATCCGTATGGATGTAGCTCGGCATACCGAACAGGCAGAACAGGCTGTTGAGGCATTTAATGACCGTGGCGCTGGTCATGTCTGGGCAGGGGAAGGCGAATGGGAAACGGGAGTATTTGTCCACAATGTTCAGGAAGTAAACATTGCGGTCGACTGACGGGAGGGGGCACTTGAAATCTAAGCTGAGCCGCTCAAAGGGCCGTGTAGCTTTGATTAAGTGGGCTCTATCTGGGCGGTAGAACCAAGGCTTGCACTCAGCGCAAGTGTGACAGTTCCTGGTCAGAGACCAAACTTCCTCAATTGAGTAGGGTAAGTTGCGGGACTTTATGAAGTGGAACAGCCGTGTGACCCCTGGGTGGCAGAGGTCGTTGTGGCGGGTCTGTAGCCGATCCCCGGTGGCGCTGGCACACATCCCTCGTGAGAGGGCATCGGGGGATTCGTTAAGGGCCCCTGGCCGGTAAATGATGTCATACTCAAAGGTGGAGAGCTCGATCCGCCACCTGAGAATCTTATCATTTTTAATCTTCCCCTTCTGTTTATTATTAAACATAAACGCTACCGACCGCTGGTCGGTAAGTAGGGTGAAGCGTTTGCCGGCTAGGTAGTGGCGCCAGTGGCGCACTGCCTCCACGATGGCTTGGGCCTCCTTTTCCACGGAGGAGTGTCTGATCTCGGGCCCTTGGAGGGTCCTTGAGAAGAAAGCTACGGGCCGCCCCGCCTGGTTGAGAGTGGCCGCCAAGGCAAAGTCAGACGCATCACTTTCCACTTGAAAGGGAGTGTTCTCGTCCACTGCCTGTAGCGTGGCCCGTTCAATATCCCACTTAATGCTTTTGAAGGCGGCGTGGGCCTCAGCAGAGAGCGGAAAAGAGGATGCTTTCAAGAGGGGGCGGGCTTTGTCGGAGTAGTTGGGGACCCATTGGGCATAATAAGAAAATAACCCCAGGCACCTTTTCAGGGCTTTGGGAGTGTTGGGCAGGGGGAGCTCCCGTAGGGGGCGCAATCGGTCGGGGTCTGGTCCGATTTCCCCATTCTCCACCACGCTGCCTAGTATGCAGAGGCGCGTGGTGTTGAAAACGCACTTGTCCTCGTTGTAAGTGAGGTTGAGTTTTTGTGCGGTTTTCAGGACCCTCTCGAGGTTCGAGTCATGATCCTGCTGGTTGTGACCGCAGATGGTGGCGTTGTCGAGGTAGGGGAAGGTTGCCTGCAAGTGGTGGTCATCGACCATGCGGTCCATCTCCCTCTGGAAGACCGAGACCCCATTCGTCACCCCAAAGGGGACTCTGAGGAATTGGTAGAGGCGTCCGTTCGCCTCGAAGGCGTTGTACGGGCGGTCCTCTGGTCTGATAGGGAGCTGGTGGTACGCTGACTTGAGGTCGATGGTGGAGAACACCCGGTATTGGGCAATTTGGTTCACCATTTCTGATATGCGGGGTAGCGGGTAGGCGTCTAGTTGGGTGTACATATTGATCATTTGGCTATAGTCGATCACCATCCGTTTCTTCTCGCTACCCCTCACCACCACCACTTGGGCGTGCCACGGGCTGTTGCTGCGTTCAATAACGCGCTCCCTCAGCAGCCTGTCCACCTCGGTCGCGATAAACCGCCTGTCCTCCCAGCTGTACCTCCTGCTTTTGGTCGCTATTGGCCGGCAGTTGGGAGTAAGGTTCGCGAATAGCGAAGGCGGCTTTACCTTCAGGGTAGCCAGACCGCACACTGTGAGGGGCGGCCGGGACCCACCGTAATTGAGCGTGATGCTTTGGTGGTGGCACTGGAAATCCAGGCCCAAGATCACGCTCGCACATAGACTCTTCATGATTAGTAATTTAAAATTATCGTATACAGTTCCGTTAACGGACAATTGTACCGCGCAGTAACCCATAATGGTCGATGTCTGGGTTTTATCAGCCATAGAGATGGTGCCCCGAGCAGGGACCACCGTTAGAGAGAGTTGTTGTGCTAGTTCAGGGTGGATAAAACTCTCCGTGCTTCCACTGTCAATTAAACATTTAACCCCGCACCCGTTTACCTCGATGTCCACCATTGATTTGGATAGCTGGTGCGGTCTGGTCTGGTCCACTGTGACCGATGCCACTGTAGGGCCCTGATTGAGACAAGATGGCGTCCACGCTGTCTGCTCACAAGATGGCGGACCCCACGAGGTCGGGCAAGATGGCGTCCAAGATGGCCGCTCCCACGGCGCACACGCGGCGGTGGCGGGTTTTCCAGCGGGGTTCCCTCTGCACACCTTCCCGAAGTGCCCCTTCATACCGCACTTAAAGCAGGTGGTGCCTTTTGCCGGGCACAGGTTTCTGGTGTGCTTTGGCTGCCCGCAGAAGTAGCAGTTGGGGCCCCGACGCGTCGCGGCTGTCGTAGGGCTTCTGGGGGGAGAGCGGGGCCCTGACGGTGTCGGGCTGCCGGGCGGGGAAGATGCCTTCTAAGATGGCGGCGCCCTTGGTGCACACGTGGCGGCGTGGGTGGCGCGGGCTGAAGAGTAGGCGTCCGAGTTTCTCTGGGCCACATCCAGGGATCGCGCTGTGTCCACAGCCTGTTTCAGGTCCAATCCCGTTTTTTCCAGTAGTCTCTGCCGGATGTAAGTGGAGCTGAGGCCTGTAATAAAGGCATCACGAAAAAGCTCGTCAGTGTACACTGCGGCTTTTACATCTTGGCACTTGCAGTCTTTGCCAAGCGTTTTCAGGGTGACTAGGCACTCATCCAGCCATTCCCCAGGTCGCTGTGTGCGAGTAGCGAGCAGATGCCTAGCGTACACCTCGTTCGTAGGCTGCTGGTAATGCGCCTTTAGGATGTCGCAGGCGGCCGGGTACGTGTCGGCGTCTTGGATGAGGGGGTAAACCCGGTGGCTTACCCAATTCCGCAGGATTCCGAGTTTCATACTTTCAGCGTCCGTAGCGTCTGTGATGGCTGCGGAATTGTCCAGGAAGAATTCCATACACTTAAACCAGTGTCCGAATCGTGCCGATGTGTCCGAAGCATGCGGGTCCAAATCCAAACGTTCGGGTTTCAAGAGTTGATCCATTGCGTCGAAAATTGAGTTAATAAAATTGATGTGCCTCAATGAATCCAAGACTCAACGTTAACGGAGCAAAGCAAGGCTTTTATTAACTCAGAAAGTAATACACAGTGGAGAAGTGTCTCTCATCCAGAGATCTGCTGTACTGCCTTGTGAGACACGCTGGGGCCTGCTTAAGTAGGGGCCAGGTATGGGCGGAGCCCTACACACAATACAATACAGGTAAGGAAATGAAACTGAAACTAAACTCCCCTGCTTGCCACAGTCACAGGCACAATCAAACACAGAGAATACAGAGTGCCTGATGAATGGCATATTTCATCACACCCACAACCCCCAAGTTCGGACCCAAGGAGTTACTATGGATAGATTATAACTGATTCAGACAAAATGAAATGGTTCAGGTTGGTCAAAGATCGATTCCTTTAATTACACTCACAAAAATGTTAACCCCTACTCCTCTCGCTTACGGCAGAACGAGTAGGTGACCGTGGACACTAGCTTATAACTTTAGACTAAAATACTCACCCTGTTGGTTACGCCAAACCAACCCCTTCCCAGAAACTAAGCCTAGATAATGGAAAAACCCTTCTAACTAAACCCCTCTCCCGGTTTGGTCAGAACCCACACTTGGAAGCCTCCTCACACACGCACACCCGTGCTCCCGTGCTAGCCTGCGTCTTGGACACTTGCAGTTCCTCAGCAGCCAAACACGCGGGCGGTCCTGGAGATTTCTAGAGGTGTATGCTGGATATAATTACCAGTCCTTGTCATTGATTCACGCGGTCCTGGCTCCGTTCGACTCCAAAGACAAAACCATGCCTAACAGAGGCATGCGATGAGGCCTAGAGAGCTACGTTCAGGCGGTACAACGAGGATCTCACTTCGGGCGTTCCTGGAGAGTTGGTGGACATGTACTTACGTGGAGAACCCCCGTTACAGATGGTAGAGAAAAGCAGGCAAGCAACACCCAAAAAGCAAGCCAAAAAGCGAAGCCCTACATCCCTACAGGGGGCAGCACGGTGGCATAGTGGTTAGCACTGTTGCCTCACAGCGCCAGGGACCCGGGTTCGAATCCGGCCTCGGGCGACTGTCTGTGTGGAGTTTGTACATTCTCCCCGTGTTTGCGTGGGTTTCCTCCGGGTGCTCCGGTTTCCTCCCACAGTCCAAAGATGTGCGAGTTAGGTTGATTGGCTATGATAAATTGACCCTTAGTGTTAGGGGGATTAAATACGTGGGGTTACGGGGATAGGGTGGGATATGTGTTGGTGTAGGGGTTACAGGGATCGGGTGGGATATGTGTCGGTGCAGGCTCGATGGGCCGAAATGGCCTCTATCTGCACTGTGGGGTTTCTGTGATTCTGTGATCCCCAAATTACACCCTGTGCAATACACAAAACTAGCTGGGCAGTTCCTGGTTACCATGTTCGCAGAGATGTTAGTTGGTTTACCTGGTGATGTCTCTTGTCCTGGATTGGTCATCTTGAAGAAAACAATGTTAGGCTATTATTGTAGATGAGCAGTACTCGAAGACATCCCGGCTCCATGGACCAATGAGGTTTTCCCCAAATCTCACAAGTTCGAATATGAAAAGGCTCCTGCCTTTCATGACATCAGCGTTGAGACTGGTCCCATGGCAACCCAAAAGACAGACAGTTCCTGCTATCTTCACAGAAACCAACAGGCAGTCCCTTTTAAAGTCCAAAATTCCAAACTCCATTTTTAAAATGCAGCCCACGTGCATCTCCATTTTAAAAGTCCAAAAATCCTTGAAGCCCATGCACCCACTGATGTTGGCACCGGCCAAACCCTACACTAAGCATATATCACCTTCTTTGTCTCTAATAGGCCCCACCCCACCTCTTACTACCCGCTTACTGTTTACATGCCGGTAGAAGATTTTTGGGTTCCCTTTTTTGTTAACCGCCATTCTACTCTCATATTCTCTTTTCTAATCTTATTCTTCACTTTCCCTCTCAACTTATTGTATTTGGTCTGGGTCTCCCTTGAAGAATTCACCTAACATGCATCATACACCCTCTTTTTTTGTTTCATCATCTGCTCTATCTTCCTTGTCATTCAAGGACCCCTTGCTTTGGTTCCCTTACCCTTCCCTCTTGTTGGAATGTACCTAGCCTGTACATCTCCTCCTTAAAGATCACTCATTGTTCCGTTACAGTTTTTCCTGTCAATCTTTGATTCAATTTTACCCTGTCTAGATCCTTTCGCATCCCATTGAAGTTGGCCCTATTCCAGTTTAGAAGTTCCACTCTAGATTGTTCCTTGCTCCTCTCTATTGCTAATCTAAATTTTATGATACGATGATCACTCGTACCCAAGTGTTCTCCCACAGACATTTGGTCGACCTGGCCCACCTCATTCCCCAGCACCAGATCCAGTAATGCCTCCTTCTTAGTTTGGCCAAGAACATATTGGTCAAGGAAATTCTCCTGAACACATTTCAGAAATTCCTCCCCCTCCTTTCCCTTTACCCTAGCATTAACCCAATCGATATTTGTGTAATTAAAGTCCCCAATATCACCACTCTATAGCTCTTGCATATCTCTGCAATTTCCCTGCAGATTTGCTCCTCCACTCCCTCTTACTATTTGGAGGCCTATACAATACCCCCAATAGCGTGATCATACCCTTTTTGCTCCTCAACCCTAACCAAATGGATTCTGTCCTTGTCCCCTCAAGAACATCCTCCCTTTCCAACACTACAATGTCTTCCTTAATCAGCACTGCCACCCCACCTCCCTTTTTCTCTTCCCTATCTTTTCTGAACACCTTGTCCTCACTGTTTTTAAGCCACATTTTCGTTATTGCCACAACATCATATTGCCACACAGCTAATTCTGCTTGTAGCTCACCACCCTTATTCACCACACTTTGTGCGTTTACGTACATGCATTCTAAACCCATTTTTGATTTTTGCATAGTCTTTCTTAGTCTGCTCCTATCTAATATGGTATTACTACCGCCTCTAGTACTATCTTCTCTAGTACTATCCAACACACTCACTCTTTTATGCATCTTATTCTTCTTTTCTACTCCTATATGCTGGTGCCCATCCTCCTGCCAAGTTAGTTTAAACCCTCCCCAACAGCACTAACAAATTTCCCCATGAGAATATTGGTCCCTGGTCTGTTGAAGTGTAACCTGTCCGGCTTGTACAGGTCCATCCTTCCCCAGAAATGGTCCCAATGCCTCAGGAATCTAAATCCCTCCCTCCTGCACTATCTCTCCAGCCACACATTCATCTGTTCTATTCTCCTATTCTTGTACTCACTAGCACGTGGCACCGAGAGTTATCCGGAGATTACTACCTTTGAGGTCCTGCTTTTTAATCTCTCTCCTAGCTCCCTAAACTCTGCTTGCAGGACCTCATCCCTCTTTCTGCCTATGTCGTTGGTACCGATATGGGCCACGACCTCTGGCTGTTCACCCTCACCCCTCAGAGTGTCCTGCAGCCATTCAGTGACATCCTTGACCCTGGCACCAGGGAGGCATCCTAGAGTTAGGTCTATGCCTGTCTGCTCCCCTAACTATCGAATCCCCTACTACTATTGCTCTTCCACTCTTTTTCCTCCCCCCCTGTGCAGCTGAGCCACCTGTGGTGCCGTCGGCTTGACTCTGGCTGCTCCTTTAACCTCCAGGCCAGCTCATCCCGGTCTCAGCAGAGTGCAGTGACAAAGCGATACAAGGAAATTAATGAGATGTGCAACAAGGGAATAAGAAAAAAAATTGCATGGAATATCAAAGCTAACAGTGAAAGTTTTTATAAATATTTTTAAAGTACTAAAGGGAAATTTGGGCCCATTAAAGAGAGAAGCAGGTGAGACTATAATGGATAATAAGGAAATGGTAGAATTGTTAAATGAGGACATTGTATCCGTTTTCACAGTGGACGAAGGAGACAAAACACCAACGGCACAGGAGAACCTAAAAATAAATCAAGGGGAGGAACTTAGTGCAATTAATACAAGTTAAAAAAAATGGTAATGGAGAAAATAATGGGACTAAAGATAGGTAAGTCTCCAGGACCTGATGGTTTCCACCCCATGGATTAAAAGAAGTAGGTGAGAAAATTGTAGATGCTTTAGTCAGAATTTTCTAAACACTCTCTAGATTTGGGAATTTTGCCTTTGGATTGGAAAATTCCAAATTTCACTCCATTATTTAAGGAGGGAGGGAGGGAGGGAGGGAGGGAGGGAGAAACCAGGAAATTGCAGACTTATCAGTCTAACATCAGTTATGGGGAAGTTATTCGAACATATCATCAGAGACAAAGAGTGACTGAGCATTTGGACAAGTATCAGCTGATCAAAGAGAGTCAGCAAGAATTTTTAAATTTTTTATTTGTTTGTGGGATGTGGGCGTCACTGGCAAGGCCAGCATTTATTGCCCATCCCTAATTGCCCATGAGAAGGTGGTGGTAAACCGCTGCAGTCCGTGTGGTGAATGTACTCCCACAGTGCTGTTAGGTAGGGAGTTCTAGGATTTTGACCCAGCGACGATGAAGGATCGGTGATATACTTCTAAGTCAGGATGGTGTGTGACTTGGAGGGGAACTTGGAGGTGGTGGTGTTCCCATGCGCCTGCTGCCCTTGTCCTTCTAGGTGGAAGAGGTCGTGGGTTTGGGAGGTGCTGCTGAAGAAGCCTTGGTGAGTTGCTGCAGTGCATCTTGTAGATGGTACACACTGTAGCCACGGTACGCCGGTGGTGGAGGGAGTGAATGTTTAAGGTGGTGGATGGGGTGCCAATCAAGCGGGCTGCTTTGTCCTGGATGGTGTCGAGCTTCTTGAGTATTGTTGGAGCTGCGCTCATCCAGGCAAGTGGGGAGTATTCCATCACACTCCTTACTTGTGCCTTGTAGATGGTGGAAAGGCTTTGGGGAGTCAGGAGGTGAGACACTCTGCAGAATACCCAGCCTCTGACCTGCTCTTGTTGCCACAGTATTTATGAGGCTGGTCCAGTTTAGTTTCTGGTCAATGGTGACCCCCAGGATGATGATGGTGGGGGATTTGGCGATGGTAATGCTGTTGAATGTCAAGGGGAGGTGGTTAGACGCTCGCTTGTTGGACATAGTCATTGCCTGGCACTTCTGTGGCGCGAACGTTACCTGCCACTTATCAGCCCAAGCCTGAACTTTATCCAGGTCTTGTTGCATGCGGGCATGGACTGCTTCCTTATCTGAGGAGTTGTGAATGGCAGTCATCAGCGAACATTCCCATTTCTGACCTTCTGTTGGAGGGAAGGTCATTGATGAAGCAGCTGAAGATGGGCTGAGAACACTGCCCTGAGGAACACCTGCAGCGATGTCCTGGGGTTGCGATGATTGACCTTCAACCACTACAACTATCTTCCTTTGTGCTACGTATGACTCCAGCCAGTGGAGTGTTTTCCCCGATTCCTATTGACTTCAGTTACACTAGGGCTTCTTGATGCCACACTCGGTCAAATGCTGCCTTGATGTCAAGGGCAGTCACTCTCACCTCACCTCTGGAATTCAGCTCCTTTGTCCATGTTTGGACCAAGGCTGTAGTGAGGTCGGGAGCTGAGTGGTCTTGGCAGAACCCAAACTGGGCATCAGTGAGCAAGTTTTTGGTGAGTAAGTTCCGCTTGATAGCACTGTCGATAACACCTTCCATCACTTTGTTGATGATTGAGAGTAGACTGATGGGGTGCTAATTGGCTGGGTTGGATTTGTCCTGCTTTTTGTGGACAGAACATTCCTGGCAGTTTTCAACATTGTCGGATAGATGCCAGTGTTGTAGCTGTACTGGAACAGCTTGGCTAGAGGTGCGGCTAGTTCCGGAGCACCAGTCGGGGCCCATAGCCTTTGATGTATCCAGTGCGCCCAGCCATTTTTTGATATCATGTGGAGTGAATCGAATTGGCTGAAGACTGGCTTCTGTGATGGTGGGGACCTCAGGAGTAGGCCGATATGAATCATCCACTTGGCACTTCTGGCTGAAGATGGTTGCAAACGCTTCAGCCTTGTCTTTTGCACTCACGTGCTGGGCTCCACCATCATTGAGGATGGGGATATTGATGGAGCCTCCTCCTCCCGTTAGTTATTTAATGGTCCACCACCATACACAACTGGATGTGGTAGGACTGCAGAACTTTGATCTGATCCGTTGATTGTGGGATCTCTTAGACCTGTCTATAGCATGCTGCTTCCACTTTTTAGCATGCATGTAGTCCTGTGTTGCAGCTTCCCCAGGTTGGCACCTCATTTTTAGGTATGGCTGATGTTGCTCCTGGCATGCTCTTCTACACTCATTGTTGAACCAGGGTTGGTCCCCTGGCTTGATGGTAATGGTAGAGTGAGGAATATGCCGGGCCATGAGGTTACAGATTGTGGGGGAATACAATTCTGCTGCAGCTGATGGCCCACAGCGCCTCATGGATGCCCAGTTTTGAGCTGCTGGATTTGTTCTGAATCTATCCCAGTGTCCTAAGTGTGAAGATGGGACTTCGTCTCCACAATGACTGTGCGGTGGTCACTGCTACCAATGCTGTCATGGACAGATGCATCTGTGACAGGTAGATTGGTGAGGACGAGGTCAAGTAGGTTTTTCCCTTGTATTGGTTCTCTCACCACCTGCCGCAGGCCCAGACTGGCAGCTATGTCCTTCAGGACTTGGCCAGTATTGGTGCTACTGAGCCACTCTTGGTGATGGACATTGAAGTCCCCCACCCAGAGTACATTCTGTGCCCTTGCTATCCTCAGTGCTTCTTCCAAGTGGTGTTCAACATGGAGGAGTACTGATTCATCAGCTGAGGGAGGGCGGTAGGTGTTAATCAGCAGGAGGTTTCCTTGCCCATGCTTGACCTGAAGCATGGCATCCGGAGTCAATGTTGAGGACTCCCAGGGCCATTCCTTCCTGACTGTATACCACTGTGCCACCACCCCTGGTGGGTCTGTGCTGCCGATGGGATGGAGGAATCTGGGACATTGGCTGAAAGGTATGACTATATGTCAGGCTGTTGCTTGAGTAGTCTGTGGGACAGCTCTCCCAATTTTGGCACGAGTCCCCAGATGCCAGTTGGAGGACTTTGCAGGGTTGACTGGGCTGGGTGTGCCATTGCCGTTGCTGTAGCCGGTGCCGAGGTCAATGCCGGGTGGTCTGTCTGGTTTCATTCTTATCATTGTTTTTGTAGCAGTTTGTTACAACTGAGTGACTTTAGGCCATTTCAGAGGGCAGTTAAGAGTCAACCACATTGCTGTGAGTCTGGAGTCACATATAAGCCAGACCAGGTAAGGACGGCAGATTTCCTTTCCTAAAGGGCATCAGTGAACCAGATGGGTTTTTACGACAATCTGATAGTTTCATGACTGATACTAGCTTTTTATTCCAGATTTATTTAATTAACTGAATTTAAATTCCCCAGCTGCCGTGGTGGGATTTGAACTCATGTCTCTTGGATCATTAGTCCAGCCCCCTGGATTACTAGTCCAGTGACATTACCACTACGCTACCGATCCCTGGGGAACTGGACGCTGCCCCTCAGGAAGGATATATTGGCCTTGAAGGGGGAGCAGCGCAGCTTCACCAGAATGGTACCAGGGCTGAAAGGGTTCAATTATGAGGACAGGTTGCATAGACTGGGCTTGTACTCCTTTCAATAAACCTCTCTCATTAATCAGGCAAATCCCCCCGTTAATCAGAACCCCCACCCCATTGAAGAGGCAACCCTCCCTCCCTTGAGTTTCGAAGGTTGAGGCAATGTTCGCTTTAAGCTGCGTGGCTGAGCGGTCGCAGCGCTCTGGAACTCCCGGCTTTGAAATGGGAAGAAGCAGGCAGCGCGGTATTCTAATGGGCTGCGTTGCTCCTTAAAGGGGCATGCATAAAAAAATAAAGGGAGCGTTGATTGAGGGGGTGATCTAACTGAAGTGTTTAAAGTGATAAAAGGATTCAATCGGGTGGATGGAGAGAAACGATTTCCTCCGGTGGATGAGTCCAGAACAAGAGGGCGTAATCTTACAATTCGAGCCAGGCCATTCAGGGCAGAAATCAGGAAGCACCTCTTCCACACAAAGGTTGGTGAAAATCTGCAACTCCCTTCCCCAAATGGTTGTGGATCAATTGAAATTTTGAAGACTGGGATTGACAGTGTTGTTGGGTAAGGGTATCAGGGATATGGAGCAAAGGTGGGTAAATGGGGTTGAGACACAGATCAACCTTGATCTGATTGAATGGTGGAACAGGCTTGAGGGGCGAATGGCTTATTTCTTTTCCTATGTTTCCCCCCAATCTAATTGTCCCTCCAATGATCTCTAGCCATTCTCTTTCCCACTCCATCCTTTGCCTTTCCCATCCTGGAAGAACATTGATATCCTGGCAGTGACAGAGCCGGGCTCACCAATGTTGGAGTCCTGCCCCTAACTGAGGTCATCACACCATGGCCCTCACTCAAACCATCACTGTAGCTCTGTGGCACTCAGGGAGACCACCTTAGTCCTTCCCCCATTGCTTGGGATTCCTTTAGTTTGAGTGCTTGCAATTGCATTCCACCTCTCCCTGTCCAAGTCCCTCCACTCCGGCCCTCACCCCTCCCACAGTACTGATAGCCCACTGATCAAATTCACAAATGGTCACAGTCAATCTCTTCCACCTTTGACAATGGATCATGTGTCTCAGGGTCAGTGGGACACTGGGAATATGAAGGATTAACACACATCCTCCCACTCAGTATATGATCAGCATTTAACAGGGCTAAATGTTGCAGGACTGTGGAGATGGAGAGAATTTAAACAGAATCCGAGGTTCAGTCAAGGAATCACCTTCAAAGGTTGTAATCTCAGAATTGCTACCAGTGCCACGTGCTAGTCAGAGTAGAAATAGAAGGATACTTCAAATGAATACATGGCTAGAGGAATGGTGTTCTGGACTTATTACATGCAGATAGCACCCTCTAGTGGTAGTTATTGTATAGCAGTGTTAGTGTATAGCAGTATGTTATTTGACCTTCCTTCCTGTTTGACCTGGAAGTAGTATTCCAGGGAGTGTTCTGCTGAGTTGTGAAGGAGCTCACATGAGGCAGTCATTCTGAATCCTAAGCCATCCCTTCTTATACGCTAGGCAAGACACAATGTCTGTGAGTATCCTTGTTTAGTAACATGATAACAACCTTGCCAGTGTAGTATTTTGACAATACTTTGTCTATAAGTAGTTATTAGCTGTTAGCTATCGAGGTTTAGCTTCAGTGCTATTTAGTTATACAATTAGTCTATTCTGTTGTCATAAACATGTTTATATCTTATGTAACATCTAATGTACAGTACTCAGCTCTATGTACAAAATATATTTTGTCTTTGTTTACAGTTTCGCAAAATAAATTCAAGTTGTTGGAATGTCTAGTTCCTATCCAAAGACAAAACTAAGTTTAATGGAAACTAACAGGTTTAAACAAGTAACTGCAGGAGAACATCGAGTGTAGGTCTATTCAGTTCGGAGGCTCCACGAGGACTGCTGGCTGGTCCCGTGATTGACGTCATCACGTTCTTCCCGCCAGTGGGGGATCATGTGATGTACGGCGTGACGTCATCGCGTTTACCCGCGCTGTTAAATTAATCACGCTCTGTACAAGTAAACAGTATAAATAAAGAAACAGACTCAGGCTGTAGCTAACATGTTGTTAAAGGGAATTATATACAAACAATCTGAGTCCTTTAGTGGCTCCGCCACAAAGTAAAGCTTCAAAACAGCAACCTGCTTAACGAGGAATTATTTGAATGAGTGTTTAGCTGGCTGGATAACTAGATAGGAGTACGTCTAGCGAGACCAGTACAGTGAAAAGACAGCATTACGGCTAGCTGTGAAGAGAGGAGATCCTCCACGTGCAGCAGCAAGGACTCAGAGTTAAGTGGCCGTCATCAAGGCGCAGAGTGAGCCATCACGACACAGCCAGCTTAAGTCTTCACCTTGTACACCACACTTACCTCACATCATCATGGCAGAAGATAATACCGAAAACGCTACTCAGCGAGTAGAAGACCTTAAACAGTTATATGAAACTGAAGAATGTGACAATCTGTCTGTAAGCTCTCGTTACTACAGATCGTCAGCTGGTTCTAGATCATCAGCCGGTTCACGATCGTCAGGTGGTTCTAGGGTAAGCATGGCCATCGCCAAAGCACGGGCTAGGCTAGAAGCAGCACAAGTCAGAGCTGCTTATGCCAACAAAGAAATAGAAATCAATGTTGACCAGGCCCATCTTCAAGCTGAACTCCAAGTTGACCAGGCCCGTCTCCAAGCTGAACTCCAAGTTGACCAGGCCCGTCTCCAAGCTGAACTCCAAGTTGACCAGGCCCGTCTCCAAGTTGGACACCAAGTTGAACAGGCCCGTCTCCAAGCTGAACTCCAAGTTGACCAGGCCCATCTCCAAGCCACATTAGACGCTCTGCAGGAAGAAAAAGAAATAGATGCTGCATTAGCTGAGGCACAAATATTGGAGGCAGTTTTGGTGGAAGCTGATCCTGAGACAGCTAACAAACCTTTAATTCCCGTTCCGCGGCAGAGTCGACTACAGCGCACCGCAGATTACGTGAGCGACCAAGCCGACACACAGTTTACGAGAGAGAGAGATGCAGACCCGCACATCTCTACAGACTCAAGCACTTCATATAACATGCCCCATGTCACCAACTGTGGTAAACCACGTTCACTATCGTATCACTGTTAGTAGTTAGCACTGTTCACCACTGTTCGTTATAACTGTATCACTGACCACTATTGTATCACGGTACGAGGTCGCCTCTTGCCACACTGCTATACCTGGGATGACCACTGCCGACTCCGCCTTGGCTCCACCCACCAGGCCAGGTATAAAGGTGAGCGACTGGCTGGTATTCCTCCTGCTTGGATCGGATCACCCACGAGAGTGGGCTCTGTTATTTAGTCAATAAAAACCTTTAGTCACCTTCGTAACTCTTCGCCTTTTATTGGAGGAATTGATAGGTATATCAATTTTATTGACTAAATTTAATGATGTCCGACAACGAGTCACAACCGGCGGAGGAGCCACCAGCGCAGCTCCCAGGAGCACAGCCACACCAGCCAGCTTGGCTGCGAGCCCTCAGACCGCCGTACCTGGACCTGAACCCACGAGCAGCAAACTCAGCCGCAGACTTTAAACACTGGCTGGTCTGCTTCGAATCATACCTGAGAGAATCCAGCGTCCCTCAGGCATCCAAACTAAGTGTCCTGCAGACACAACTGAGCCCGAGAGTATACACTCTCATCGAGGACATGACTACCTACGAGACCGCCATCAACCTGCTGAAACAGAAGTACCGGACCCCGGTAAACTACATGTACGCTAGGCACCTCCTAAGATCACGGCCGCAACAGCCAGGAGAATCAGTCGCCGAATTCTCACAGGCGCTATATGCACTCGCCAGGAACTGTGACTTTAAATCGGTGTCGGCAGCCGAAAATACTGAAGATAATATCCGCGACGCATTCCTGAAAGGCCTACGGTCCGAGTACTCATGGCAAAGACTGCTGGAAGCTAAAGACCTCAGCATGGAAAAAGCTGAAGCCCTCGCTATCTCCCTGGAAGTGGCCCACCAAGATCAGGAAGCATTCACCAGGTACTGCTCGCGACCCTGGGACTCGGGCCCGACCCTACCACAGCACCCTTCCCAGCGCCGCCCCCGGGACCTACCTCTGCGTCGGCGTCCCGGACCCGACCGGCCCCGCCACCCCCGGCACCGGCCCCGACATCGGGCATCCGCGATCGGGCCGCCGGCTGTTTTTTTTGTGGCCAGGAGAAGCACCCGAGGTCGCGCTGCCCAGCCAAGAACTCCATATGCAAAACCTGCCTGAAGAAAGGCCACTTCTCCAAGGCCTGCAGGAGCGGATCCTCAGAGGCCAGCAGTGCCGCATGCGAACTATGGGGGTGGCCATCTTTGTTTAGGGCAACTGAGGCCAGCATCCCCACACATGAGTCATGGGGGCGGCCATCTTTGATTAAGGCAACCGACCCCAATAGTGCCTCATGTGAGCTACGGGGGCAGCCATCTTCTCCGTCATTTTGCCCTACCTCGTGGGAGACGCCATTTTACTCACCACGCCCGACCGCCTCGCCCGCAGATGACAACGACTCGCTCAGCTACACACTAGCTTCCGTCACCCTGGACCAAGCCCGCCCGCACCATCTGTCCAAGTCAATGATGGACATCAAAGTGAACGGCCACGCCACGACCTGCCTGTTCGACAGCGGAAGCACGGAGAGCTTCATCCACCCAGACACGGTGAGCCACTACTCCCTCTCTGTCCTACCAATGCGCAGCCGAATCTCGATGGCATCGAGGTCCCACGCCACGGACATCAGCGGCTACTGTGTCGTGACCCTGTCGGTTAAGGGCACGGAGTATAAAAACTTTAAACTCCTCGTCCTCCCCCATCTCTGCGCTGCCGTCCTACTAGGGCTGGACTTCCAATCCCACCTCCAAAGCGTAACCCTAGCATACGGTGGACCCCTCCCCCCACTCACAGTCAACAACCAGCAAACGTTAAACCGCCCACCGCGTAACACCTGCAGCCTCTCCACCCTCAAGGTCCCGCCACCCTCTCTGTTTGCTAACCTTACCCCTGACTGCAAACCCGTCGCTACCAAGAGCAGGCGGTATAGCGCCGGGGACAGAGCCTTCATTAGCTCTGAGGTGCGGCGCCTCCTGAAAGAGGGCATTATCGAGGGGAGCAGCAGCCCCTGGCGTGCCCAGGTCGTAGTCGTAAAGACCGGCGATAAAAACCGCCTGGTCATCGACTACAGCCAGACCATAAACAGATATACCCAGCTGGACGCATACCCCCTCCCCCGCATATCTGACATGGTCAATCAGATTGCACAGTATAAAGTATTCTCGACCATCGACCTGAAGTCGGCCTACCACCAACTCCCTATCCACCCTGAGGACCGCCAGTATACCGCCTTCGAGGCGAATGGGCGCCTATACCACTTCCTTAGGGTCCCCTTCGGTGTCACTAATGGGGTCTCGGTCTTCCAAAAGGAGATGGACCAGATGGTTGACCAGAACGAACTGCAGGCTACATTCCCCTACCTAGATAACGTCACTATCTGCGGCCGCGACCGGCAGGAACATGACGCGAATCTGGAGAAATTCCTCCGTACGGCCCAACGGCTGAACCTCACCGACAATAAGGAGAAATGCGTGTTTAACACCACGCGCCTTGCCATCCTCGGCTGCGTAGTGGAGAACGGAATCATCGGCCCCGACCCAGAAAGAATGCGCCCCCTCATGGAGCTACCCCTCCCCCACTGCCCTAAAGCACTTAGGAGAACCCTGGGGCTTTTCGCCTACTATGCCCAATGGGTACCCAATTACGCGGACAAAGCCAGACCCCTCCTGAAAGCCACTTCCTTCCCCCTCACGGAGGAGGCGTGCGCGGCCTTCTCCCTCATTAAGGGAGACATAGCCAAGGCCACGATGCACGCAGTGGACGAGTCCATCCCCTTCCAGGTGGAGAGCGACGCATCCGACTTCGCCTTAGCCGCCACCCTAAACCAGGAGGGGAGGCCAGTGGCCTTCTTCTCAAGGACCCTACAGGGCCCCGAGATCCGACATTCGTCGGTCGAGAAAGAGGCCCAGGCGATCGTGGAGGCAGTACGGCGCTGGAGGCACTACCTGGCAGGCAAACGATTTACCCTCCTCACCGACCAGCGTTCGGTGGCTTTCATGTTTAATAACAAGCTGAAGGGCAAAATCAAGAATGACAAGATTTTGAGATGGAGAATCGAGCTCTCCACCTACGATTATGAGATCTTGTACCGGCCAGGCAAGCTGAACGAATCCCCTGATGCCCTTTCACGAATGACATGCGCCAGCGCGCATATCGATAGGCTTCAGACCCTCCACGACCAGCTCTGCCACCCCGGAGTCACCAGACTCTACCATTTCATTAAGGCCCGCAACCTGACCTACTCCATCGAGGAGGTCAGGACCATGACCAGGAACTGCCAGACCTGTGCGGAGTGCAAACCGCACTTCTATAGGCCGGACCGAGCAAGCCTGATCAAGGCCACCCGCCCCTTCGAGCGCCTGAGCATCGACTTTAAGGGGCCCCTCCCGTCCTCTGACCGTAATGTGTACTTCCTCAACATCGTTGATGAGTACTCCCGTTTCCCCTTTGCCTTCCCCTGCCCCGACATGACCAGTAGCACGGTCATTAAGTGCCTGAATGCCCTCTTCGCCTTGTTCGGGTTCCCGAACTATATACACAGCAACCGGGGCTCCTCCTTCATGAGCGAGGAACTCCGGCAATTCCTCCTAGAGAGAGGTATTGCAGCAAGCAGGACCACCAGCTACAACCCCAGAGGTAACGGTCAGGTGGAAAGAGAGAACGCGACGGTATGGAAGGCCGTCCTCTTAGCCTTAAAGTCTAAGGGCCTCCCAACCTCCCGCTGGCAAGAAGTCCTCCCGACAGCGCTGCACTCCATCCGGTCATTACTTTGCACGGCCACTAACACCACCCCCCATGAACGAATGTTCGTTTTCCCCAGGAAGTCGACTACGGGAACCACTCTACCAACCTGGCTGACCGCCCCGGGGCCGGTCTGGCTGCGGAAACACATGAGGGCCCATAAAACGGACCCCCTGGTCGAGAGGGTGAACCTCCTGCACGCCAACCCCCAGTACGCCTACGTGGCGTACCCAGACGGGCGGGAGGACACTGTCTCCCTACGAGACCTCGCACCCTCAGCCGATCCGGAAACACCGCCACCACCCCCCCCAACCTCAGCCCAGGCAGACGGCATGCCGGAACCCCACGAGCCCTCGCCGACCACGCAAACACCAGCATCAACACCGGATAAGGCACCAGCACCGGATAAGGCAACACCACCGCTGCGGCGATCGGAGAGGCTTACGAAGCCTCCGGACAGACTGACCTACCAGAATTGGTAGTACACTTCACCCCGCTGGACTTAATTCTAAACAAGGGGTGAATGTGGTAAACCACGTTCACTATCGTATCACTGTTAGTAGTTAGCACTGTTCACCACTGTTCGTTATAACTGTATCACTGACCACTATTGTATCACGGTACGAGGTCGCCTCTTGCCACACTGCTATACCTGGGATGACCACTGCCGACTCCGCCTTGGCTCCACCCACCAGGCCAGGTATAAAGGTGAGCGACTGGCTGGTATTCCTCCTGCTTGGATCGGATCACCCACGAGAGTGGGCTCTGTTATTTAGTCAATAAAAACCTTTAGTCACCTTCGTAACTCTTCGCCTTTTATTGGAGGAATTGATAGGTATATCACCAACCAAGGTCAAAATGGACAGCGTGCCTCAAGTCACAGGATCCTCCCCCGCAGAACAGAGGACACCGTGCAGAGGAATGGAGCGCTGAAGAGAGAAAGTCAGCAGCAAACCCCCTCTCGTTTCCTTGAGACCCCCAACATAGTCCCTACTCAAGGCAACCATGCCACAGGCCCCACGACCTACGACCTTGCCAAATACCTTGCACGCAGCCAGCTGGTGACTACAGGGTTAACCACATTTGATGATAGACCAGAGAATTATTGGGCCTGGAAGTCTTCCTTCCGCGGTGCCATATCGGGCCTAGACCTGTCGGCAGGAGAAGAGCGTGACCTCCTTATAAAATGGCTCGGCCCAGAGTCCGCCGGACAGGCACGCAGGATAAAAGCAGTCAATGTGAGACATCCGCCAGCTGGGCTGACGATGGCTTGGGCAAGGCTGGAAGAAAGCTATGGCTCACCTGAAGCCATTGAAAGGGCTCTCTTTGCCAGGTTGGAGAACTTTCCGAAGTTGACAAATAAGGAACCCCAGAAGCTCCGCGACCTTGGAGATCTGCTGTCGGAACTCGAAGCCGCAAAGCAGGATGGCTACCTACCCGGCCTATCATACTTAGACACTTCCAGAGGGGTAAGTCCCATCATTGAGAAGCTTCCATTCAATCTGCAGGAGAAGTGGATATCATTCAGGTCAGAGTTCAAGCTAAAGCACAACGTTACCTTCCCTCCATTCTCTGTGTTTGCCAACTTCATCCGTAAAGAAGCCAAAGCCAGGACTGACCCCAGCTTCAACCTCTTCTCCTCCCACACAGCACTTGCCAGAAGAGACAAGTTTGACAGACATGGAAAGACACCAATATCTGTCCACAAAATGCAAGTGTCTTCAACCAAGAACACAAGGGATCAGAAGAAACCTGAGGATATGAGCAAACAATGCCCCATCCGCAACAAGCCCCATCCATTAAAGAAGTGCAGAGGCTTCAGGGAGAAGTCCCTGGAAGACCGCAAACAGTATCTCAAAGAGAACTCTATATATTTCAAGTGCTGCTCTTCCACGAACCATCTCGCCAAGAACTGCAAGGTAGATGCAAAATGCACAGAATGTGAAAGTGATCAGCACATTTCAGCACTCCACCCAGGCCCAGCTCCTTGGAAGTCAGAGTCGTCTCCTCCTGCCTCAGAGCATGGCGGGGAGAGAGAGGGAGCCGCCTATCCGGAGGTTACATCCAAGTGCACCGAGGTGTGTGGAGAAGGAGTGAGCGCAAGAGCATGCTCCAAGATATGCCTCGTTAATGTGTACCCTGTAGGACGTCGCAGGAATCTGAAAAGATGTATGCCATACTAGACGAACAAAGCAATCGTTCTCTAGCAAGATCCGAGTTCTTCGACATCTTCAAGGTCAAAGGATGTCTGTCGCCTTACGCGCTGAAGACGTGTGCTGGACTTTCAGAGACAGCCGGCAGGAGGGCCTGTGGTTATGTTGTTGAGTCAGCCGACGGGAAGATTAGTCTCCCCCTTCCTACACTCATCGAATGTAATCAAGTCCCTGACAACCGTTCTGAGATTCCCACTCCGAATGCAGCTCATCACCACCGTCATCTGAGACGCATTGCCGACGAGATCCCACCTCTTGATCCAGATGCAGACATACTTCTGTTGTTGGGAAGGGACATCCTGAGGGTACATAAGGCAAGGAAACAGATCAACGGTCCACATGATGCCCTTTTCGCCCAAAGGATAGACCTCGGCTGGGTCGTTGTTGGAGACGTGTGCCTCAGGGGTGCTCACAAGCCATCTCAGGTGAGCACACTTAAGACTTCCATCTTGGTGAATGGTCATCCAAGCTACCTTACCCCATGCAGTAGTCAGATCCGAGTGACAGAGAAGTTCAGTCATACGGCCCAGCCTCAGAACCCCCCAGCGCTGATCTCCGCAGACAGCACACAGATGATGCTCACTGGAGAGAACCCGGGTCAGTCAGTCTTCTGTCGCACCGCCAATGACCACAAACTTGCTCCATCGATCGACGACATGAGATTCCTCCAGATTATGGACAATGAGGTCTCTCGTGACAGCTCTAACAGCTGGGTTGCACCCTTACCCTTCCAGAACCCCAGACGACGGCTGCCGAACAACAGGGAGTATGCCTATAATCGTCTTAACTCACTCTGTCGCACACTAGAGAAGAAGCCAAAGATGAAAGCACACTTCCTAGAGTTTGTCAAGAAAATGCTTGTCAACGATCATGCAGAGCTAGCTCCTCCACTACAGGAAGGCCAAGTGTGTTGGTACCTCCCCTCCTTCGGAGTCTATCATCCCAAAAAGCCGGAACAAATCCGCGTGGTGTTTGACTCCAGTGCACCATATCAGGGAGTCTCTCTCAACGATGTACTCCTCACAGGGCCTGATCTCAACAATAGCCTCTTAGGGGTACTCATGAGATTCAGGAAAGAGCCCGTCGCCATCACTGCCGATATCCAGCACATGTTTCACTGCTTTGTGGTGAGAGAAGACCAGAGACTTCCTCCGCTTCCTGTGGTATCGCAACAACGACCCCAGCAGAGACATTGTGGACTACAGAATGCGTGTCCATGTCTTCGGGAATAGCCCGTCCCCTGCTGTCGCCATATAAGGACTAAGGAGGGCTGCCAAGGAAGAAGAAGATGACTTTGGCAGTGATGTGAGAGGGTTCATCGAACGAGAGTTCTACGTCGACGATGCACTGAAGTAATTCCCGACCAAAGCAGAGGCCATCAGTATCCTTGGACGAGCTCAGGAACTGCTTGCACTATCCAACCTCAGACTACACAAGATAGCCTCTAACAGACCAGCAGTGATGGAGGCATTCCCCCCTGAAGATCGTGCGAAGGACGTCAAGGATCTAGATCTCTTCACTGATGACCTCCCCCTACAGCATAGCCTAGGAGTCTCTTGGAACATAGCAACAGACACGTTCATGTTCCAAGCCTTAGATGACAAGAAACCCTTCACACATAGAGGAGTGCTCTCTACAGTCAACAGCCTATACGACCCTCTTGGCTTCTTAGCCCCTGTCACGATACAAGGGAGGCTGCTCCTCAGGGAACTCTCCACACGTGCTGAAGAGTGGGATACACCCCTTCCTGAAGAGGTGGAAGCAGAGTGGGACAGATGGAGAGACTCACTTCAAGACTTACAGGAGATCCAAATACCTCGCTCCTATATGTCCTTCTCTCCCTCAAATGCCCAATTCAAAGAGCTTTGTGTCTTTGCAGACGCATCCGCTAAGGCCATTGCAGGTGTGGCTTATCTGAAGGTCACCACTCAAGATGGACAAAGCAAAGTCGGCTTCGTCTTTGGTAAGGCCAAGTTGGCACCCCAGCCAGACCTCACCATACCCGGATTGGAACTGTGCGCAGCAGTATTTGCAGTTGAGATTGCGGAGTTCATAGTAGAGGAGATTGATCTGAAGTTCGACAGCATCAAGTATTATACAGACAGCAAAGTAGTGCTAGGATACATCCATAACCAAAGTAGACGGTTCTACATATACGTGAACAACAGGGTCCAACGTATTTGACAGTCCACATCCCCCGACCAGTGGAGGTACGTCCCCACAGACCTGAGCCCAGCTGACCATGGGTCTAGATCTGTAACAGCGTCCCTTCTCAGCAGCACGACTTGGCTGTCAGGACCTGCTTTTCTTCAGGATCCGTCCCTGCACGCCTCTGAACTCAATGAGTCATTCGACCTCCTCAACCCTGTTTCTGACTCAGAGATACGCCCACAAGTCACAGCGAACGTTACTCAAATCTCTAAGGACCTGATGAGCACCAAACGCTTCGAGCGTTTCTCCAAATGGAACACTCTCATAAAGACAATAGCATGCCTAACCCACATAGCTCATACCTTCTCCCAGCCTACACAAGAGAGTAGCTGCCATGGGTGGCATATCTGTCGTAAGAATCCCTCTGAAGAAGAGCTCAAGAGAGCCAAAATACTTGTGATGAAGAGCGTCCAACACGAGTGTTGCCCAGAAGAGTTGAAGTGCATAGCAGCAGAACACAACCGACCCCCTCACAGCAGTCTACGGAAGTTGCATTCTATCATCGACACCAACGGACTTCTCAGAGGTGGTCCTTCTTTTGTCGCCAGAGGACTCCAGTGACAAGTAGAGTTAGGATTATGTGGGGTCGTTAACGACCCCAGACGGGGATTGTTCTGGACTTATTACATGCAGATAGCACCCTCTAGTGCTAGTTATTGTATAGCAGTGTTAGTGTATAGCAGTATGTTATTTGACCTTCCTTCCTGTTTGACCCAGAAGTAATATTCCAGGGAGTGTTCTGCTGAGTTGTGAAGGAGCTCACATGAGGCAGTCATTCTGAATCCTATGCCATCCCTTCTTATACGCTAGGCAAGACGCAATGTCCGTGAGTATCCTTGTTTAGTAACATGATAACAACCTTGTCAGTGTAGTATTTTGACAATGCTTTGTCTGTAAGAAGTTATTAGCTGTTAGCTATCGAGGTTTAGCTTCAGTGCTATTTAGTTACACAATTAGTCTATTCTGTTGTCATAAACATGTTTATATCTTATGTAACATCTAAAGTATAGTACTCAGCTCTATGTACAAAACATATTTTGTCTTTGTTTACAGTTTCACAAAATAAATTCAAGTAAAGCTTCAAAACAGCAACCTGCTTAATGAGGAATTATTTGAATGAGTGTTTAGCTGGCTGGATAACTAGATAGGAGTACGTCTAGCGAGACCAGTACAAATGGTGCAAGGGGGAGGGATTCAAATTCCTAGGACATTGGGACAAGTTCTGGGGGAGGTGGGACCAGTAAAAACTGAACAGTCTGCACCTGGGCAGGACCGGGACCGATGTCCTTGGGGGAGTTTTTGCTAGTGCTGTGGGGGAGGGTTTAAACTAAAATGGCAGGAGGTTGGGAACCTGAGCAGGGAGACAAATGAAAGGAAAACAAGGATAGAAGCAAAACACAGGAAGGTGAAAAACAAAGGTGGCAATCAGAGAAATCAAGGGTTTAAAACAAACATGGCCACAGTAAATAATAATTCTAAAAGGTCTAAGAGTGTTAAAAAAACAAGCCTGAAGTCTTTGTGTCTTAATGCAAGGAGCATTCGTAATAAGGTGGATGAATTAGA
This sequence comes from Somniosus microcephalus, assembly GCF_052327205.1. NCBI lineage: Eukaryota > Metazoa > Chordata > Chondrichthyes > Squaliformes > Somniosidae > Somniosus > Somniosus microcephalus. The sequence continues at coordinate 78,518,184 of NC_140999.1, read as the reverse complement.
TGTAAATGAATACGATATGATTGGAATTACAGAAACATGGTTCCAGGGGGGCCAAGGCTGGGAACTCAACATCCAGGGGTATTCAATATTCAGGAAAGATAGGCAAAAAGGAAAGGAGGTGGGGTAGCATTGCTGGTTAAAGAGGGGATTAACACAATTGTAAGGAAAGATATTAGCTCTGATGATGTGGAATCTGTATGGGTAGAACTGAGAAATACCAAAGGGCAGAAAACGTTAGTGGGTGTGGTGTATAGACCCCCAAACAGTAATGCAGAGGTTGGGGATGGCATTAAAAGGGAAATTAGAGAAGCGTGCAATAAGGGCACAGCAGTCATCATGGGTGACTTTAATCCAGATATAGATTGGGCTAACCAAATTAGTAACAATACTGTGGAGGAGGAATTCCTGGAGTGTTTCCTGGACCAACATGTCGAGGAACCTATTAGGGATCAGGCCATCTTAGACTGGGTATTATGCAATGAGAAAGGATTAATTAGCAATCTTGTTGTGCGAGGCCCCTTGGGTCGGAGCGATCATAATATGATAGAATTCTTCATTAAGATGGAGAGTGAAGTAGTTGACTCAAAGACTAAGGTCCTGAATTTAAATAAAGGGAACTATGATGGCATGAGATGCGAGTTGGGTAGAATTGATTGGGTAATGTCACTCAAAGGGTTGATGGTGGATAGGCAATGGCAAACATTCAAAGATCGCATGGATGAACTACAGAATTTGTTTATCCCAGCTTGGCATCAAAATAAATCAAAAAAGGTGACTCAACTGTGGCTAACAAGGGAAATTAGGGATAACATAAGATCCAAAGAGAGGACATTTAAATTTGCCAAAAAAAGCTGCAAACCTGAGGATTGGGAGCAGTTTAGGATTCAGCAAAGGAGGACAAAGGGATTAATTAAGAGGGGGAAAATAGATTATGAAAGTAAGCTTGCAGGGAACATAAAAACTGACTGTAAAAGCTTTTATAGATATGTGAAGAGAAAAAGATTGGTGAAGTCAAGCGTAGGTCCCTTACAGTCAGAATCAGGGGAATTTATAATGGGGAACAAAGAAATGGCAACCAATTAAATACATATTTTGGTTCTGTCTTCACAAAGGAGGACACAAATAACCTCCCAGAGATGTCGGGGAACATAGGGACTAATGAGAGGGAGGGACTGAAATAAATCAGTATTTGTAGGGAAATGGTGTTGGGGAAGTTGACGGGATTGAAGGCCGATAAATCCCCAGGGCCTGATAAGCTACATCCTAGGGTACTTAAGGAAGTAGCCCTAGAAATAGTAGATGCATTGCTGGTCATCTTCCAGAACTCGATAGACTCTGGAACGGTACCCATGGTTTGGAGGGTAGCTAATGTTACCCCACTATTCAAAAAAAGTGGTAGAGAAAAAGCGGGGAATTATAGACCGGTAAGCCTGACATCGGTAGTGGGGAAAATGCTAGAGTCCATTATAAAAGATGTAATAGCAGAGCACTTGGAAAGCAGTGACAGGATCGGACAAAGTCAACATGGATTTACAAAAGGTAAATCGTGCTTGACTAATCTACAGGAATTTTTTGAGGATGTAACTGGTAAAATAGATAAGGGAGAACCAGTGGATGTGGTGTATTTGGATTTTCAGAAGGCTTTCGATAAGGTCCCGCATAAGAGATTAGCGTGCAAAATTAAGGCATGTGGGATTGGGGGCAAGGTATTGACTTGGATAGAGAACTGGTTGGCAGATAGAAAGCAAAGAGTTGGAATAAACGGGTCATTTTCCGAGTGGTAGGCAGTGACTAGTGGGGTACCGCAAGGATCGGTCCTAGGACCCCAGCTGTTTTTTATCTATATATATAAAGCGGCTCTTCTGTGTCTGTCTGTCTGTCTGTCTGTCTGTCCGCCTGGTCTCGATGCGTTTGGAAGTTGCAGAGCGTACCGACGCGCGCGTCGCCTCAAAAGAAAGCTTACGATTTCGGACCGGTCATCGGCGTATTTACGTTTCGGCCGGACAAAAATCCCGCCCGCGGTATCCCAAAAACGTTCAGCGTTCCGCTCATTAGCATCTCATTAGCGACCGTGTGACCTCAAGGTCTTCCTACAGTTGAGTGTCGAGTGACTCGACGATTGACCAATCCTACGCTTGGGTGACCTGACCGGTCGACCAATCGGTGCGTGTGTGGGCGGGCCTTATCCTTCTGAACCGACTTTTTCCCCCCACACTTTCTGTGTGTTAGGGAACTAAGGTAAATATTTGAATTATGTGTTAGGGAATTAATTAACAATTTATTTCAGTTTTATATTGTGTTTAGCAACCCCCCCTCCCTCCTCCTCACCCTCGCGCAGGGGGGACTCGGTGCTGGTCTCCAGGCCCGCTGCAGGCAGGCCTGAAGCTCCAAAAATTTCTCTATCTCTCTCTCTTCCCTCTCTCTCTCTCCTTCTCCTCTTCCCTCTCTCTCCTTCTCCTCTTCCCTCTCTCTCCTTCTCCTCTTCCCTCTCTGTCTCTCTCTACTTCCCCCTCTCAGGTTTGACGGTGTCGGGGCCCGAAGTGAGCCGCTCTAACGGCTGCCAGCCCGCGGGGTTTCCCTGCCTACTCCTCGCTCCAACGGCCGCCAGCCGCGGGGTTTCCCTGCCTACTCCCCGCGGGCCGCCTCGCGGTGCTGGCACTGACCGCGCATGCGCCGCCCGCCCGCGAGAGCCCGCTCTGGCTTTTTTTTAAACGGCAACCACGCATGCCTTGACGCCGGCACGCATGCGCACGGCCCCCGTGACGCCAGCACACAGCCTCGTGAGATCGCTGGGGGTGCGAGCCTCGTGAGATCGCGGGGGGGGGGGAAATCGCGGGGGGGGGGGGGGGGAAATCGCGGGGGGGGGGGGGGGGAAATCGCGGGGGGGGGGGGGGGGGGAAATCGCGGGGGGGGGGGGGGGGGGGGGAAATCGCGGGGGGGGGGGGGGGGGGGGAAATCGCGGGGGGGGGGGGGGGGGGGGAAATCGCGGGGGGGGGGGGGGGGGGGAAATCGCGGGGGGGGGGGGGGGGGGAAATCGCGGGGGGGGGGGGGGGGGGAAATCGCGGGGGGGGGGGGGGGGGAAATCGCGGGGGGGGGGGGGGGGGGAAAATCGCGGGGGGGGGGGGGGGGGAAATCGCGGGGGGGGGGGGGGGGGAAATCGCGGGGGGGGGGGGGAAATCGCGGGGGGGGGGGGGGGGGAAATCGCGGGGGGGGGGGGGGGGGGAAATCGCGGGGGGGGGGGGGGGGGGGAAATCGCGGGGGGGGGGGGGGGGGGAAATCGCGGGGGGGGGGGGGGGGGGAAATCGCGGGGGGGGGGGGAAATCGCGGGGGGGGGGGGGGGGGAAATCGCGGGGGGGGGGGGGGGGAAATCGCGGGGGGGGGAAAATCGCGGGGGGGGGGGGGGGGGGAAAATCGCGGGGGGGGGGGGGGGGGGGAAATCGCGGGGGGGGGGGGGGAAATCGCGGGGGGGGGGGGGGGAAATCGCGGGGGGGGGGGGGGAAATCGCGGGGGGGGGGGGGAAATCGCGGGGGGGGGGGAAATCGCGGGGGGGAGAGCCTCGGGAAATCGCGGGGCGGAGGGGGGGGGGGGAGAGCCTCGGGAAATCGCGGGGGGGAGAGCCTCGGAAATCGCGGGGGGAGAGCCTCGGGAAATCGCGGGGGGGGGAGAGCCTCGGGAAATCGCGGGTGGGGGGAGAGCCTCGGGAAATCGCGGGGGGGGGAGTGCCTCGGGAAATCGCGGGGGGGGGAGTGCCTCGGGAAATCGCGGGGGGGGGGAGTGCCTCGGGAAATCGCGGGGGGGGGAGTGCCTCGGGAAATCGCGGGGGGGGGAGAGCCTCGGGAAATCGCGGGGGGGGGAGAGCCTCGGGAAATCGCGGGGGGGGGGAGAGCCTCGGGAAATCGCGGGGCGGAGGGGGGGGAGAGCCTCGGGAAATCGCGGGGGGGGAGAGCCTCGGGAAATCGCGGGGGGAGAGCCTCGGGAAATCGCGGGGGGAGAGCCTCGGGAAATCGCGGCGGGGAGAGCCTCGGGAAATCGCGGCGGGGAGAGAGCCTCGGGAAATCGCGGAGGGGAGAGAGCCTCGGGAAATCGCGGGGGGGGAGAGAGGGTGGGGGAGGAGAGAGAGAGAGAGGGTGGGGGAGGAGAGAGAGAGAGAGGGTGGGGGGAGGAGAGAGAGAGAGGGTGGGGGAGGAGAGAGAGAGAGGGTGGGGGAGAAGAGAGAGAGAGAGGGTGGGGGAGAAGAGAGAGAGGATGGGGGAGAAGAGAGAGAGAGAGAGAGGGTGGGGGAGAAGAGAGAGAGAGAGGGTGGGGGAGAAGAGAGAGAGAGAGGGTGGGGGAGAAGAGAGAGAGAGAGAGGGTGGGGGAGAAGAGAGAGAGAGAGGGTGGGGGGAGAGAGAGAGAGAGAGGGTGGGGGAGAAGAGAGAGAGAGAGAGGGTGGGGGAGAAGAGAGAGAGAGAGAGGGTGGGGGAGAAGAGAGAGAGAGAGAGGGTGGGGGAGAAGAGAGAGAGAGAGAGGGTGGGGGAGAAGAGAGAGAGAGAGAGGGTGGGGGGAGAAGAGAGAGAGAGAGAGGGTGGGGGAGAAGAGAGAGAGAGAGAGGGTGGGGGAGAAGAGAGAGAGAGAGGGTGGGGGAGAAGAGAGAGAGAGAGAG
>NC_140999.1:78495858-78513042 GCF_052327205.1 Somniosus microcephalus | reverse complement strand
GGGCGAGGTTAGAGTCTGTGGGAGAGGGCGAGGTTAGAGTCTGTGGGAGAGGGAGAGGTTAGAGTCAGTGGGAGAGAGCGAGGTTAGAGTCTGTGGGAGAGGGTGAGGTTAGAGTCTGTGGGAGAGAGCGAGGTTAGAGTCTGTGGGAGAGGGTGAGGTTACAGTCTGTGGGAGAGAGCGAGGTTAGAGTCTGTGGGAGAGGGTGAGGTTAGAGTCTGTGGGAGAGGGCGAGGTTAGAGTCTGTGGGAGAGGGTGAGGTTAGAGTCTGTGGGAGAGGGCGAGGTTAGAGTCTGTGGGAGAGGGCGAGGTTAGAGTCTGTGGGAGAGGGCGAGGTTAGAGTCTGTGGGAGAGGGCGAGGTTAGAGTCTGTGGGAGAGGGCGAGGTTAGAGTCTGTGGGAGAGGGCGAGGTTAGAGTCTGTGGGAGAGGGTGAGGTTAGAGTCTGTGGGAGAGGGCGAGGTTAGAGTCTGTGGGAGAGGGCGAGGTTAGAGTCTGTGGGAGAGGGCGAGGTTAGAGTCTGTGGGAGAGGGTGAGGTTAGAGTCTGTGGGAGAGGGCGAGGTTAGAGTCTGTGGGAGAGGGCGAGGTTAGAGTCTGTGGGAGAGGGCGAGGTTAGAGTCTGTGGGAGAGGGCGAGGTTAGAGTCTGTGGGAGAGGGCGAGGTTAGAGTCTGTGGGAGAGGGTGAGGTTAGAGTCTGTGGGAGAGGGCGAGGTTAGAGTCTGTGGGAGAGGGCGAGGTTAGAGTCTGTGGGAGAGGGCGAGGGTAGAGTCTGTGGGAGGGGCGAGGTTAGAGTCTGTGGGAGAGGGCGAGATTAGAGTCTGTGGGAGAGGGCGAGGTGAGAGTCTGTGGGAGAGGGCGAGGTTAGAGTCTGTGGGAGAGGGCGAGGTTAGAGTCTGTGGGAGAGGGCGAGGTTAGAGTCTGTGGGAGAGGGCGAGATTAGAGTCTGTGGGAGAGGGCGAGGTTAGAGTCTGTGGGAGAGGGCGAGGTGAGAGTCTGTGGGAGAGGGTGAGGTTAGAGTCTGTGGGAGAGGGCGAGGTGAGAGTCTGTGGGAGAGGGTGAGGTTAGAGTCTGTGGGAGAGGGCGAGGTGAGAGTCTGTGGGAGAGGGCGAGGTTAGAGTCTGTGGGAGAGGGCGAGATTAGAGTCTGTGGGAGAGGGCGAGGTTAGAGTCTGTGGGAGAGGGCGAGGTGAGAGTCTGTGGGAGAGAGCGAGGTTAGAGTCTGTGGGAGAGGGCGAGGTTAGAGTCTGTGGGAGAGGGCGAGGTTAGAGTCTGTGGGAGAGAGCGAGGTTAGAGTCTGTGGGAGAGGCGAGGTTAGAGTCTGTGGGAGAGGGCGAGGTTAGAGTCTGTGGGAGAGGGCGAGGTTAGAGTCTGTAGGAGAGGGCGAGGTTAGTGTCTGTGGGAGAGGGCGAGGTTAGAGTCTGTGGGAGAGGGCGAGGTTAGAGTCTGTGGGAGAGGGCGAGGTTAGAGTCTGTGGGAGAGGGCGAGGTTAGAGTCTGTGGGAGAGGGTGAGGTTAGAGTCTGTGGGAGAGGGTGAGGTTAGAGTCTGTGGGAGAGGGCGAGGTTAGAGTCTGTGGGAGAGGGCGAGGTTAGAGTCTGTGGGAGAGGGCGTGGTTAGAGTCTGTGGGAGAGGGCGAGGTTAGAGTCTGTGGGAGGGGGCGAGGTTAGAGTCTGTGGGAGAGGGCGAGGTTAGAGTCTGTGGGAGAGGGCGAGGTTAGAGTCTGTGGGAGAGGGTGAGGTTAGAGTCTGTGGGAGAGGGCGAGGTTAGAGTCTGTGGGAGAGGGTGAGGTTAGAGTCTGTGGGAGAGGGCGAGGTTAGAGTCTGTGGGAGAGAGCGAGGTTAGAGTCTGTGGGAGAGGGCGAGGTTAGAGTCTGTGGGAGAGGGTGAGGTTAGAGTCTGTGGGAGAGGGCGAGGTTAGAGTCTGTGGGAGAGGGCGAGGTTAGAGTCTGTGGGTGAGGGCGAGGTTAGAGTCTGTGGGAGAGGGTGAGGTTAGAGTCTGTGGGAGAGGGCGAGGTTAGAGTCTGTGGGAGAGGGCGAGGTTAGAGTCTGTGGGAGAGGGCGAGGTTAGAGTCTGTGGGAGAGGGCGAGGTTAGAGTCTGTGGGAGAGGGCGAGGTTAGAGACTGTGGGAGAGAGCGAGGTTAGAGTCTGTGGGAGAGGGCGAGTTTAGAGTCTGTGGGAGAGGGCGAGGTTAGAGTCTGTGGGAGAGGGCGAGGTTAGAGTCTGGGGGAGAGGGCGAGGTTAGAGTCTGTGGGAGAGGGTGAGGTTAGAGTCTGTGGGAGAGGGTGAGGTTAGAGTCTGTGGGAGAGGGCGAGGTTAGAGTCTGTGGGAGAGGGCGAGGTTAGAGTCTGTGGGAGAGGGCGAGGTTAGAGTCTGTGGGAGAGGGCGAGGTTAGAGTCTGTGGGAGAGGGCGAGGTTAGAGACTGTGGGAGAGGGCGAGGTTAGAGTCTGTGGGAGAGGGCGAGGTTAGAGTCTGTGGGAGAGGGCGAGGTTAGAGACTGTGGGAGGGGGCGAGGTTAGAGTCTGTGGGAGAGGGCGAGGTTAGAGTCTGTGGGAGAGGGCGAGGTTAGAGTCTGTGGGAGAGGGTGAGGTTAGAGTCTGTGGGAGAGGGCGAGGTTAGAGTCTGTGGGAGAGGGCGAGGTTAGAGTCTGTGGGAGAGGGCGAGGTTAGAGTCTGTGGGAGGGGGCGAGGTTAGAGTCTGTGGGAGAGGGCGAGGTTAGAGTCTGTGGGAGGGGGCGAGGTTAGAGTCTGTGGGAGAGGGCGAGGTTAGAGTCAGTGGGAGAGGGCGAGGTTAGAGTCAGTGGGAGAGGGCGAGGTTAGAGTCTGGGGGAGAGGGCAAGGTTAGAGTCTGTGGGAGAGGGCGAGGTTAGAGTCTGTGGGAGAGGGCGAGGTTAGAGTCTGTGGGAGAGGGCAAGGTTAGAGTCTGTGGGAGAGGGCGAGGTTAGAGTCTGGGGGAGAGGGCGAGGTTAGAGTCTGTGGGAGAGGGCGAGGTTAGAGTCTGTGGGAGAGGGCGAGGTTAGAGTCTGTGGGAGAGGGCGAGGTTAGAGACTGTGGGAGAGGGCGAGGTTAGAGTCTGTGGGAGAGGGCGAGGTTAGAGTCTGTGGGAGAGGGCGAGGTTAGAGTCTGTGGGAGAGGGCGAGGCTAGAGTCTGTGCGAGAGGGCGAGGTTAGAGTCTGTGGGAGAGGGCGAGGTTAGAGTCTGTGGGAGAGGGCGAGGTTAGAGTCTGTGGGAGAGGGCGAGGTTAGAGACTGTGGGAGAGGGCGAGGTTAGAGTCTGTGGGAGAGGGCGAGGTTAGAGTCAGTGGGAGAGGGCGAGGTTAGAGTCTGTGGGAGAGGGCGAGGTTAGAGTCTGTGGGACAGGGCGAGGTTAGAGACTGTGGGAGAGGGTGAGGTTAGAGTCTGTGGGAGAGGGCGAGGTTAGAGTCTGTGGGAGAGGGCAAGGTTAGAGACTGTGGGAGAGAGCGAGGTTAGAGTCTGTGGGAGAGAGCGAGGTTAGAGTCTGTGGGAGAGGGCGAGGTTAGAGTCTGTGGGAGAGGGCGAGGTTAGAGTCTGTGGGAGAGGGCGAGGTTAGAGTCAGTGGGAGAGGGTGAGGTTAGAGTCTGTGGGAGAGGGTGAGGTTAGAGTCTGTGGGAGAGGGTGAGGTTAGAGTCTGTGGGAGAGGGCGAGGTTAGAGTCTGTGGGAGAGGGCGAGGTTAGAGTCTGTGGGAGAGGGCGAGGTTAGAGTCTGTGGGAGAGAGCGAGGTTAGAGTCTGTGGGAGAGGGCGAGGTTAGAGACTGTGGGAGAGGGCGAGGTTAGAGTCTGTGGGAGAGGGCGAGGTTAGAGTCTGTGGGAGAGGGCGAGGTTACAGTCTGTGGGAGAGGGCGAGGTTAGTGTCTGTGGGAGAGGGTGAGGTTAGAGTCTGTGGGAGAGGGCGAGGTTAGAGACTGTGGGAGAGGGCGAGGTTAGAGTCTGTGGGAGAGGGCGTGGATAGAGTCTGTGGGAGAGAGCGAGGTTAGAGTCTGTGGGAGAGGGCGAGGTTAGAGTCTGTGGGAGAGGGCGAGGTTAGAGTCTGTGGGAGAGGGCGTGGATAGAGTCTGTGGGAGAGGGCGAGGTTAGAGTCTGTGGGAGAGGGCGAGGTTAGAGTCTGTAGGAGAGGGCGAGGTTAGAGTCTGTGGGAGAGGGCGAGGATAGAGTCTGTGGGAGAGGGCGAGGTTAGAGTCTGTGGGAGAGGGCGAGGTTAGAGTCTGTGGGAGAGGGCGAGGTTAGAGTCTGTGGGAGAGGGCGAGGTTAGAGTCTGTGGGAGAGGGCGAGGTTAGAGTCTGTGGGAGAGGGCGAGGTTAGAGTCTGTGGGAGAGGGTGAGGTTAGAGTCAGTGGGAGAGGGCGAGGTTAGAGTCGGTGGGAGAGGGCGAGGTTAGAGTCTGTGGGAGAGGGCGAGGTTAGAGTCTGTGGGAGAGGGCGAGGTTAGAGTCTGTGGGAGAGGGTGAGGTTAGAGTCTGTGGGAGAGGGCGAGGTTAGAGTCTGTGGGAGAGGGCGAGGTTAGAGTCTGTGGGAGAGGGCGAGGTTAGAGTCTGTGGGAGAGGGTGAGGTTAGAGTCTGTGGGAGAGGGCGAGGTTAGAGTCTGTGGGAGAGGGCGAGGTGAGAGTCTGTGGGAGAGAGCGAGGTTAGAGTCTGTGGGAGAGGGCGAGGTTAGAGTCTGTGGGAGAGGGCGAGGTTAGAGTCTGTGGGAGAGAGCGAGGTTAGAGTCTGTGGGAGAGGGCGAGGTTAGAGTCTGTGGGAGAGGGCGAGGTTAGAGTCTGTGGGAGAGGGCGAGGTTAGAGTCTGTAGGAGAGAGCGAGGTTAGAGTCTGTGGGAGAGGGCGAGGTTAGAGTCTGTGGGAGAGGGCGAGGTTAGAGTCTGTGGGAGAGGGCGAGGTTAGAGTCTGTGGGAGAGGGCGAGGTTAGAGTCTGTGGGAGAGGGCGAGGTTAGAGTCTGTGGGAGAGGGCGAGGTTAGAGTCTGTGGGAGGGGGCGAGGTTAGAGTCTGTGGGAGAGGGCGAGGTTAGTGTCTGTGGGAGAGGGCGAGGTTAGAGTCTGTGGGAGAGGGCGAGGTTAGAGTCTGTGGAGAGGGCGAGGTTAGAGTTTGTGGGAGAGGGCGAGGTTAGAGTCTGTGGGAGAGGGTGAGGTTAGAGTCTGTGGGAGAGGGTGAGGTTAGAGTCTGTGGGAGAGGGCGAGGTTAGAGTCTGTGGGAGAGGGTGAGGTTAGAGTCTGTGGGAGAGGGCGAGGTTAGAGTCTGTGGGAGAGGGCGAGGTTAGAGTCTGTGGGAGAGGGTGAGGTTAGAGTCTGTGGGAGAGGGCGAGGTTAGAGTCTGTGGGAGAGGGCGAGGTTAGAGTCTGTGGGAGAGGGCGAGGTTAGAGTCTGTGGGAGAGGGTGAGGTTAGAGTCTGTGGGAGAGAGCGAGGTTAGAGTCTGTGGGAGAGGGCGAGGTTAGAGTCTGTGGGAGAGGGCGAGGTTAGAGTCTGTGGGAGAGGGTGAGGTTAGAGTCTGTGGGAGAGGGCGAGGTTAGAGTCTGTGGGAGGGGGCGAGGTTAGAGTCTGTGGGAGAGGGTGAGGTTAGAGTCTGTGGGAGAGGGCGAGGTGAGAGTCTGTGGGAGAGGGCGAGGTTAGAGTCTGTGGGAGAGGGCGAGGTTAGAGTCTGTGGGAGAGGGTGAGGTTAGAGTCTGTGGGAGAGGGCGAGGTTAGAGTCTGTGGGAGAGGGCGAGGTTAGAGTCTGTGGGAGAGGGTGAGGTTAGAGTCTGTGGGAGAGGGTGAGGTTAGAGTCTGTGGGAGAGGGCGAGGTTAGACTCTGTGGGAGAGGGCGAGGTTAGAGACTGTGGGAGAGAGCGAGGTTAGAGTCTGTGGGAGAGGGTGAGGTTAGAGTCTGTGGGAGAGGGTGAGGTTAGAGTCTGTGGGAGAGGGCGAGGTTAGAGTCTGTGGGAGAGGGCGAGGTTAGAGACTGTGGGAGAGGGCGAGGTTAGAGTCTGTGGGAGAGGGCGAGGTTAGAGTCTGTGGGAGAGGGCGAGGTTAGAGTCAGTGGGAGAGGGCGAGGTTAGAGTCAGTGGGAGAGGGCGAGGTTAGAGTCTGGGGGAGAGGGCAAGGTTAGAGTCTGTGGGAGAGGGCGAGGTTAGAGTCTGTGGGAGAGGGCGAGGTTAGAGTCTGTGGGAGAGGGCAAGGTTAGAGTCTGTGGGAGAGGGCGAGGTTAGAGTCTGGGGGAGAGGGCGAGGTTAGAGTCTGTGGGAGAGGGCGAGGTTAGAGTCTGTGGGAGAGGGCGAGGTTAGAGTCTGTGGGAGAGGGCGAGGTTAGAGTCTGTGGGAGAGGGTGAGGTTAGAGTCTGTGGGAGAGAGCGAGGTTAGAGTCTGTGGGAGAGGGTGAGGTTAGAGTCTGTGGGAGAGGGCGAGGCTAGAGTCTGTGGGAGAGGGCGAGGTTAGAGTCTGTGGGAGAGGGTGAGGTTAGTGTCTGTGGGAGAGGGCGAGGTTAGAGTCTGTGGGAGAGGGCGAGGTTAGAGACTGTGGGAGAGGGCGAGGTTAGAGTCTGTGGGAGAGGGCGAGGTTAGAGTCTGTGGGACAGGGCGAGGTTAGAGACTGTGGGAGAGGGCGATGTTAGAGACTGTGGGAGAGGGCGAGGTTAGAGTCTGTGGGAGAGGGCGAGGTTAGAGTCTGTGGGAGAGGGCGAGGTTAGAGTCTGTGGGAGAGGGCAAGGTTAGAGACTGTGGGAGAGAGCGAGGTTAGAGTCTGTGGGAGAGAGCGAGGTTAGAGTCTGTGGGAGAGGGCGAGGTTAGAGTCTGTGGGAGAGGGCGAGGTTAGAGTCTGTGGGAGAGGGCGAGGTTAGAGTCAGTGGGAGAGGGTGAGGTTAGAGTCTGTGGGAGAGGGTGAGGTTAGAGTCTGTGGGAGAGGGTGAGGTTAGAGTCTGTGGGAGAGGGCGAGGTTAGAGTCTGTGGGAGAGGGCGAGGTTAGAGTCTGTGGGAGAGGGCGAGGTTAGAGTCTGTGGGAGAGAGCGAGGTTAGAGACTGTGGGAGAGGGCGAGGTTAGAGTCTGTGGGAGAGGGCGAGGTTAGAGTCTGTGGGAGAGGGCGAGGTTACAGTCTGTGGGAGAGGGTGAGGTTAGTGTCTGTGGGAGAGGGTGAGGTTAGAGTCTGTGGGAGAGGGTGAGGTTAGAGTCTGTGGGAGAGGGCGAGGTTAGAGACTGTGGGAGAGGGCGAGGTTAGAGTCTGTGGGAGAGGGCGAGGTTAGAGACTGTGGGAGAGAGCGAGGTTAGAGTCTGTGGGAGAGGGCGAGGTTAGAGTCTGTGGGAGAGAGCGAGGTTAGAGTCTGTGGGAGAGGGCGAGGTTAGAGTCTGTGGGAGAGGGCGAGGTTAGAGTCTGTGGGAGAGGGCGTGGATAGAGTCTGTGGGAGAGGGCGAGGTTAGAGTCAGTGGGAGAGGGCGAGGTTAGAGTCGGTGGGAGAGGGCGAGGTTAGAGTCTGTGGGAGAGGGCGAGGTTAGAGTCTGTGGGAGAGGGCGAGGTTAGAGTCTGTGGGAGAGGGCGAGGTTAGAGTCGGTGGGAGAGGGCGAGGTTAGAGTCTGTGGGAGAGGGCGAGGTTAGAGTCTGTGGGAGAGGGTGAGGTTAGAGTCTGTGGGAGAGGGCGAGGTTAGAGTCTGTGGGAGAGGGCGAGGTTAGAGTCTGTGGGAGAGGGCGAGGTTAGAGTCTGTGGGAGAGGGTGAGGTTAGAGTCTGTGGGAGAGGGCGAGGTTAGAGTCTGTGGGAGAGGGCGAGGTTAGAGTCAGTGGGAGAGGGTGAGGTTAATGACTTTGGGAGAGGGCGAGGTTACAGTCTGTGGGAGAGAGCGAGGTTAGAGTCTGTGGGACAGGGCGAGGTTAGAGTCTGTGGGAGAGGGCGAGGTTAGAGTCTGTGGGAGAGGGCGAGGTTAGAGTCAGTGGGAGAGGGTGAGGTTAATGACTTTGGGAGAGGGCGAGGTTACAGTCTGTGGGAGAGAGCGAGGTTAGAGTCTGTGGGAGAGGGTGAGGTTAGAGTCTGTGGGAGAGGGCGAGGTTAGAGTCTGTGGGAGAGGGCGAGGTTAGAGTCGGTGGGAGAGGGCGAGGTTAGAGTCAGTGGGAGAGGGCGAGGTTAGAGTCGGTGGGAGAGGGCGAGGTTAGAGTCTGTGGGAGAGAGCGAGGTTAGAGTCTGTGGGAGAGGGCGAGGTTAGAGTCTGTGGGAGAGGGCGAGGTTAGAGTCTGTGGGAGAGGGTGAGGTTAATGACTTTGGGAGAGGGCGAGGTTAGAGTCTGTGGGAGAGGGTGTGGTTAATGACTTTGGGAGAGGACGAGGTTAGAGTCTGTGGGAGAGAGCGAGGTTAGAGTCTGTGGGAGAGGGCGAGGTTAGAGTCTGTGGGAGAGGGTGAGGTTAATGACTTTGGGAGAGGGCGAGGTTAGAGTCTGTGGGAGAGGGTGAGGTTAATGACTTTGGGAGAGGGCGAGGTTAGAGTCTGTGGGAGAGGGTGAGGTTAATGACTTTGGGAGAGGACGAGGTTAGAGTCTGTGGGAGAGAGCGAGGTTAGAGTCTGTGGGACAGGGCGAGGTTAGAGTCTGTGGGAGAGGGCGAGGTTAGAGTCTGTGGGAGAGGGCGAGGTTAGAGTCTGTGGGAGAGGGCGAGGTTAGAGTCTGTGGGAGAGGGCGAGGTTAGAGTCTGTGGGAGAGGGTGAGGTTAGAGTCTGTGGGAGAGGGCGAGGTTAGAGTCTGTGGGACAGGGCGAGGTTAGAGTCTGTGGGAGAGGGCGAGGTTAGAGTCTGTGGGAGAGGGCGAGGTTAGAGTCTGTGGGAGAGGGCGAGGTTAGAGTCTGTGGGAGAGGGCGAGGTTAGAGTCTGTGGGAGAGGGTGAGGTTAGAGTCTGTGGGAGAGGGCGAGGTTAGAGTCTGTGGGAGAGGGCGAGGTTAGAGTCAGTGGGAGAGGGCGAGGTTAGAGTCTGTGGGAGAGGGCGAGGTTAGAGTCTGTGGGAGAGGGCGAGGTTAGAGTCTGTGGGAGAGGGCGAGGTTAGAGTCTGTGGGAGAGGGCGAGGTTAGAGTCTGTGGGAGAGGGCGAGGTTAGAGACTGTGAGAGATGGCGAGGTTAGAGTCTGTGGGAGAGGGCGAGGTTAGAGTCTGTGGGAGAGGGCGAGGTTAGAGTCTGTGGGAGAGGGTGAGGTTAGAGTCTGTGGGAGAGAGCGAGGTTAGAGTCTGTGGGAGAGGGCGAGGTTAGAGTCTGTGGGAGAGGGCGAGGTTAGAGTCTGTGGGAGAGGGCGAGGTTAGAGTCTGTGGGAGAGGGCGAGGTTAGAGTCTGTGGGAGAGGGCGAGGTTAGAGACTGTGGGAGAGGGCGAGGTTAGAGTCTGTGGGAGAGGGCGAGGTTAGAGTCTGTGGGAGAGAGCGAGGTTAGAGTCTGTGGGAGAGGGCGAGGTTAGAGTCTGTGGGACAGGGCGAGGTTAGAGTCTGTGGGAGAGTGAAGGTTAGAGTCTGTGGGAGAGGGCGAGGTTAGAGTCTGTGGGACAGGGCGAGGTTAGAGTCTGTGGGAGAGTGAAGGTTAGAGTCTGTGGGAGAGGGCGAGGTTAGAGACTGTGAGAGAAGGCGAGGTTAGAGTCTGTGGGAGAGGGTGAGTTTAGAGACTGTGGGACAGGGCGAGGTTAGAGTCTGTGGGAGAGGGTGAGGTTAGAGTCTGTAGGAGAGGGCGAGGTTCGAGAATGTGGGACAGGGCGAGGTTAGAGTCTGTGGGAGAGGGCGAGGTTAGAGACTGTGGGAGAGGGCGAGGTTAGAGACTGTGGGAGAGGGCGAGGTTAGAGTCTGTGGGAGAGGGCGAGGTTAGAGTCTGTGGGAGAGGGCGAGGTTAGAGTCTGTGGGAGAGGGCGAGGTTAGAGTCTGTGGGAGAGGGCGAGGTTAGAGTCTGTGGGAGAGGGCGAGGTTAGAGACTGTGAGAGAGGGTGAGGTTAGAGTCTGTGGGAGAGGGCAAGGTTAGAGTCTGTGGGAGAGGGCGAGGTTAGAGACTGGGGGAGAGGGCGAGGTTAGAGTCTGTGGGAGAGGGTGAGGTTAATGACTTTGGGAGAGGGCGAGGTTAGAGTCTGTGGGTGAGGGTGAGTTTAGAGTCTGTGGGAGAGGGCGAGGTTAGAGTCTGGGGGAGAGGGTGAGGTTAGAGTCTGTGGGAGAGGGTGAGGTTAATGACTTTGGGAGAGGGCGAGGTTAGAGTCTGTGGGTGAGGGTGAGGTTAGAGTCTGTGGGAGAGGGCGAGGTAAGAATCTGTGGGAGAGGGCGAGGTTAGAGTCTGTGGGAGAGGGTGAGGTTAATGACTTTGGGAGAGGGCGAGGTTAGAGTCTGTGGGTGAGGGTGAGGTTAGAGTCTGTGGGAGAGGGCGAGGTAAGAATCTGTGGGAGAGGGCGAGGTTAGAGTCTGTGGGAGAGGGCGAGGTTAGAGTCTGTGGGAGAGGGTGAGGTTAGAGTCTGTGGGAGAGGGTGAGGTTAGAGTCTGTGGGAGAGGGCGAGGTTAGAGTCTGTGGGAGAGGGCGAGGTTAGAGTCTGTGGGAGAGGGCGAGGTTAGAGTCTGTGGGAGAGGGCGAGGTTAGAGTCTGTGGGAGAGGGTGAGGTTAGAGTCTGTGGGAGAGGGTGAGGTTAGAGTCTGTGGGAGAGAGCGAGGTTAGAGTCTGTGGGAGAGGGCGAGGTTAGAGTCTGTGGGAGAGGGCGAGGTTAGAGTCTGTGGGAGAGGGTGAGGTTAGAGTCTGTGGGAGAGGGCGAGGTTAGAGTCTGTGGGTGAGGGTGAGTTTAGAGACTGTGGGAGAGAGTGAGGTTAGAGTCTAGGGGAGAGGGCGAGGTTAGAGACTGTGGGAGAGGGTGAGGTTAGAGACTGTGGGAGGGGGCGAGGTTAGAGTCTGTGGGAGAGGGTGAGGTTAGAGTCTGTGGGAGAGGGCGAGGTTAGAGTCTGTGGGAGAGGGCGTGGTTAGAGTCTGTGGGAGAGGGTGAGGTTAGAGTCTGTGGGAGAGGGTGAGGTTAGAGTCTGTGGGAGGGGGCGAGGTTAGAGTCTGTGGGAGAGGGCGAGGTTAGAGTCTGTGGGAGAGGGCGAGGTTAGAGTCTGTGGGAGAGGGTGAGGTTAGAGTCTGTGGGAGGGGGCGAGGTTAGAGTCTGTGGGAGAGGGCGAGGTTAGAGTCTGTGGGAGAGGGCGAGGTTAGAGTCTGTGGGAGAGGGCGAGATTAAAGTCTGTGGGAGAGGGTGAGGTTAGAGTCTGTGGGAGAGGGCGAGGTTAGAGTCTGTGGGAGAGGGCGTGGTTAGAGTCTGTGGGAGAGGGCGAGGTTAGAGTCTGTGGGAGAGGGCGAGGTTAGAGTCTGTGGGAGAGGGTGAGGTTAGAGTCTGTGGGAGAGAGCGAGGTTAGAGTCTGTGGGAGAGGGCGAGGTTAGAGTCTGTGGGAGAGGGCGAGGTTAGAGTCTGTGGGAGAGGGCGAGGTTAGAGACTGTGGGAGAGGGTGAGGTTAGAGTCTGTGGGAGAGGGCGTGGTTAGAGTCTGTGGGAGAGGGCGAGGTTAGAGTCTGTGGGAGAGGGCGAGGTTAGAGTCTGTGGGAGAGGGCGAGGTTAGAGTCTGTGGGAGAGGGTGAGGTTAGAGTCTGTGGGAGAGGGCGAGGTTAGAGTCTGTGGGAGAGGGCGAGGTTAGAGTCTGTGGGAGAGGGCGAGGTTAGAGTCTGTGGGAGAGGGCGAGGTTAGAGTCTGTGGGAGAGGGCGAGGTTAGAGTCTGTGGGAGAGGGCGAGGTTAGAGTCAGTGGGAGAGGGCGAGGTTAGAGTCTGTGGGAGAGGGTGAGGTTAGAGTCTGTGGGAGAGGGTGAGGTTAGAGTCTGTGGGAGAGAGCGAGGTTAGAGTCTGTGGGAGAGGGCGAGGTTAGAGTCTGTGGGAGAGAGCGAGGTTAGAGTCTGTGGGAGAGGGCGAGGTTAGAGTCTGTGGGAGAGAGCGAGGTTAGAGTCTGTGGGAGAGGGCGAGGTTAGAGTCTGTGGGAGAGAGCGAGGTTAGAGTCTGTGGGAGAGGGCGAGGTTAGAGTCTGTGGGAGAGGGCGAGGTTAGAGTCTGTGGGAGAGGGCGAGGTTAGAGTCTGTGGGAGAGGGTGAGGTTAGAGACTGTGGGAGAGGGCGAGGTTAGAGTCTGTGGGAGAGAGCGAGGTTAGAGTCTGTGGGAGAGGGCGAGGTTAGAGACTGTGGGAGAGGGCGAGGTTAGAGTCTGTGGGAGAGGGCGAGGTTAGAGTCTGTGGGAGAGGGCGAGGTTAGAGTCTGTGGGAGAGGGCGAGGTTAGAGTCAGTGGGAGAGGGCGAGGTTAGAGTCTGTGGGAGAGGGTGAGGTTAGAGTCTGTGGGAGAGGGCGAGGTTAGAGTCTGTGGGAGAGGCGAGGTTAGAGACTGTGGGAGAGGGCGAGGTTAGAGTCTGTGGGAGAGAGCGAGGTTAGAGTCTGTGGAGAGGGCGAGGTTAGAGTCTGTGGGAGAGGGCGAGGTTAGAGTCTGTGGGAGAGGGCGAGGTTAGAGTCTGTGGGAGAGGGCGAGGTTAGAGTCTGTGGGAGAGGGCGAGGTTAGAGTCTGTGGGAGAGAGCGAGGTTAGAGTCTGTGGGAGAGGGTGAGGTTACAGTCTGTGGGAGAGGGCGAGGTTAGAGTCTGTGGGAGAGGGCGAGGTTAGAGACTGTGGGAGAGGGTGAGGTTACAGTCTGTGGGAGAGGGCGAGGTTAGAGTCTGTGGGGAGAGGGTGAGGTTAGAGTCAGTGGGAGAGGGCGAGGTTAGAGTCAGTGGGAGAGGGCGAGGTTAGAGTCTGTGGGAGAGGGCGAGGTTAGAGTCTGTGGGAGAGGGCGAGGTTAGAGTCTGTGGGAGAGGGCGAGGTTAGAGTCTGTGGGAGAGGGCGAGGTTAGAGTCTGTGGGAGAGGGCGAGGTTAGAGTCAGTGGGAGAGGGCGAGGTTAGAGTCTGTGGGAGAGGGCGAGGTTAGAGTCTGTGGAGAGAGCGAGGTTAGAGTCTGTGGGAGAGGGCGAGGTTAGAGTCTGTGGGAGAGGGCGAGGTTAGAGTCTGTGGGAGAGAGCGAGGTTAGAGTCTGTGGGAGAGGGCGAGGTTAGAGTCTGTGGGAGAGGGCGAGGTTAGAGTCTGTGGGAGAGAGCGAGGTTAGAGTCTGTGGGAGAGGGCGAGGTTAGAGTCTGTGGGAGAGGGCGAGGTTAGAGTCTGTGGGAGAGGGCGAGGTTAGAGTCTGTGGGAGAGGGCGAGGTTAGAGTCTGTGGGAGAGGGCGAGGTTAGAGTCTGTGGGAGAGAGCGAGGTTAGAGTCTGTGGGAGAGGGTGAGGTTACAGTCTGTGGGAGAGGGCGAGGTTAGAGTCTGTGGGAGAGGGCGAGGTTAGAGACTGTGGGAGAGGGTGAGGTTACAGTCTGTGGGAGAGGGCGAGGTTAGAGTCTGTGGGAGAGGGTGAGGTTAGAGTCAGTGGGAGAGGGCGAGGTTAGAGTCTGTGGGAGAGGGCGAGGTTAGAGTCTGTGGGAGAGGGTGAGGTTAGAGTCTGTGGGAGAGGGCGAGGTTAGAGTCTGTGGGAGAGGGCGAGGTTAGAGTCTGTGGGAGAGGGCGAGGTTAGAGTCAGTGGGAGAGGGCGAGGTTAGAGTCTGTGGGAGAGGGCGAGGTTAGAGTCTGTGGGAGAGGGCGAGGTTAGAGTCTGTGGGAGAGGGCGAGGTTAGAGTCTGTGGGAGAGGCGAGGTTAGAGTCTGTGGGAGAGGGCGAGGTTAGAGTCAGTGGGAGAGGGCGAGGTTAGAGTCTGTGGGAGAGAGCGAGGTTAGAGTCTGTGGGAGAGGGCGAGGTTAGAGTCTGTGGGAGAGAGCGAGGTTAGAGTCTGTGGGAGAGGGCGAGGTTAGAGTCTGTGGGAGAGGGCGAGGTTAGAGTCTGTGGGAGAGGGTGAGGTTAGAGTCTGTGGGAGAGGGCGAGGTTAGAGTCTGTGGGAGAGGGCGTGGTTAGAGTCTGTGGGAGAGGGCGAGGTTAGAGTCTGTGGGAGAGAGCGAGGTTAGAGTCTGTGGGAGAGGGCGAGGTTAGAGTCTGTGGGAGAGGGCGAGGTTAGAGTCTGTGGGAGAGGCGAGGTTAGAGTCTGTGGGAGAGGGCGAGGTTAGAGTCTGTGGGAGAGGGCGAGGTTAGAGTCTGTGGGAGAGAGCGAGGTTAGAGTCTGTGGGAGAGGGCGAGGTTAGAGTCTGTGGGAGAGGGCGAGGTTAGAGTCTGTGGGAGAGGGCGGGTTAGAGTCTGTGGGAGAGGGCGAGGTTAGAGTCTGTGGGAGAGGGCGAGGTTAGAGTCAGTGGGAGAGGGCGAGGTTAGAGTCTGTGGGAGAGGGCGTGGTTAGAGTCTGTGGGAGAGGGTGAGGTTAGAGACTGTGGGAGAGGGCGAGGTTAGAGTCTGTGGGACAGGGCGAGGTTAGAGTCTGTGGGAGAGGGCGAGGTTAGAGTCTGTGGAGAGGGCGAGGTTAGAGTCTGTGGGAGAGGGCGAGGTTAGAGTCTGTGGGAGAGGGCGAGGTAGAGTCTGTGGGAGAGGGCGAGGTTAGAGTCTGTGGGACAGGGCGAGGTTAGAGTCTGTGGGAGAGAGCGAGGTTAGAGTCTGTGGAGAGGGCGAGGTAAGAATCTGTGGGAGAGGGCGAGGTTAGAGTCTGTGGGAGAGGTGAGGTTAATGACTTTGGGAGAGGGCGAGGTTAGAGTCTGTGGTGAGGGTGAGGTTAGAGTCTGTGGGAGAGGGCGAGGTAAGAATCTGTGGGAGAGGGCGAGGTTAGAGTCTGTGGAGAGGGCGAGGTTAGAGTCTGTGGGAGAGGGTGAGGTTAGAGTCTGTGGGAGAGGGTGAGGTTAGAGTCTGTGGGAGAGGGCGAGGTTAGAGTCTGTGGGAGAGGGCGAGGTTAGAGTCTGTGGGAGAGGGCGAGGTTAGAGTCTGTGGGAGTCTGTGGGAGAGGGTGAGGTTAGAGTCTGTGGGAGAGGGTGAGGTTAGAGTCTGTGGGAGAGAGCGAGGTTAGAGTCTGTGGGAGAGGGCGAGGTTAGAGTCTGTGGGAGAGGGCGAGGTTAGAGTCTGTGGGAGAGGGTGAGGTTAGAGTCTGTGGGAGAGGGCGAGGTTAGAGTCTGTGGGTGAGGGTGAGTTTAGAGACTGTGGGAGAGAGTGAGGTTAGAGTCTAGGGGAGAGGGCGAGGTTAGAGACTGTGGGAGAGGGTGAGGTTAGAGACTGTGGGAGGGGGCGAGGTTAGAGTCTGTGAGAGAGGGCGAGGTTAGAGTCTGTGGGAGAGGGCGAGGTTAGAGTCTGTGGGAGAGGGCGAGGTTAGAGTCTGTGTGAGAGGGTGTGGTTAGAGTCTGTGGGAGAGGGCGAGGTTAGAGTCTGTGGGAGAGGGCGAGGTTAGAGTCTGTGGGAGAGGGTGAGGTTAGACTCTGTGGGAGAGGGTGAGGTTAGAGTCTGTGGGAGAGGGCGAGGTTAGAGTCTGTGGGAGAGGGCGAGGTTAGAGTCTGTGGGAGAGGGCGAGATTAAAGTCTGTGGGAGAGGGTGAGGTTAGAGTCTGTGGGAGAGGGCGAGGTTAGAGTCTGTGGGAGAGGGCGTGGTTAGAGTCTGTGGGAGAGGGTGAGGTTAGAGTCTGTGGGAGAGGGCGAGGTTAGAGTCTGTGGGAGAGGGCGAGGTTAGAGTCTGTGGGAGAGGGCGAGGTTAGAGTCTGTGGGAGAGGGCGAGATTAAAGTCTGTGGGAGAGGGTGAGGTTAGAGTCTGTGGGAGAGGGTGAGGTTAGAGTCTGTGGGAGAGGGCGAGGTTAGAGTCTGTGGGAGAGGGTGAGGTTAGAGTCTGTGGGAGAGGGTGAGGTTAGAGTCTGTGGGAGAGGGCGAGGTTAGAGTCTGTGGGAGAGGGTGAGGTTAGAGTCTGTGGGAGAGGGTGAGGTTAGAGTCTGTGGGAGAGGGCGAGGTTAGAGTCTGTGGGAGAGGGCGAGGTTAGAGTCTGTGGGAGAGGGTGAGGTTAGAGTCTGTGGGAGGGGGCGAGGTTAGAGTCTGTGGGAGAGGGCGAGGTTAGAGTCTGTGGGAGAGGGCGAGGTTAGAGTCTGTGGGAGAGGGCGAGATTAAAGTCTGTGGGAGAGGGTGAGGTTAGAGTCTGTGGGAGAGGGCGAGGTTAGAGTCTGTGGGAGAGGGCGTGGTTAGAGTCTGTGGGAGAGGGCGAGGTTAGAGTCTGTGGGAGAGGGCGAGGTTAGAGTCTGTGGGAGAGGGTGAGGTTAGAGTCTGTGGGAGAGAGCGAGGTTAGAGTCTGTGGGAGAGGGCGAGGTTAGAGTCTGTGGGAGAGGGCGAGGTTAGAGTCTGTGGGAGAGGGCGAGGTTAGAGACTGTGGGAGAGGGTGAGGTTAGAGTCTGTGGGAGAGGGCGTGGTTAGAGTCTGTGGGAGAGGGCGAGGTTAGAGTCTGTGGGAGAGGGCGAGGTTAGAGTCTGTGGGAGAGGGCGAGGTTAGAGTCTGTGGGAGAGGGCTGAGGTTAGAGTCTGTGGGAGAGGGCGAGGTTAGAGTCTGTGGGAGAGGGCGAGGTTAGAGTCTGTGGGAGAGAGCGAGGTTAGAGTCTGTGGGAGAGGGCGAGGTTAGAGTCTGTGGGAGAGGGCGAGGTTAGAGTCTGTGGGAGAGGGCGAGGTTAGAGTCTGTGGGAGAGGGCGAGGTTAGAGTCTGTGGGAGAGGGCGAGGTTAGAGTCTGTGGGAGAGGGCGAGGTTAGAGTCTGTGGGAGAGAGCGAGGTTAGAGTCTGTGGGAGAGGGCGAGGTTAGAGTCTGTGGGAGAGAGGCGAGGTTAGAGTCTGTGGGAGAGGGCGAGGTTAGAGTCTGTGGGAGAGGGCGAGGTTAGAGTCTGTGGGAGAGGGCGAGGTTAGAGTCTGTGGGAGAGGGTGAGGTTAGAGACTGTGGGAGAGGGCGAGGTTAGAGTCTGTGGGAGAGAGCGAGGTTAGAGTCTGTGGGAGAGGGCGAGGTTAGAGACTGTGGGAGAGGGCGAGGTTAGAGTCTGTGGGAGAGGGCGAGGTTAGAGTCTGTGGGAGAGGGCGAGGTTAGAGTCTGTGGGAGAGGGCGAGGTTAGAGTCAGTGGGAGAGGGCGAGGTTAGAGTCTGTGGGAGAGGGTGAGGTTAGAGTCTGTGGGAGAGGGCGAGGTTAGAGTCTGTGGGAGAGAGCGAGGTTAGAGTCTGTGGGAGAGGGCGAGGTTAGAGACTGTGGGAGAGGGCGAGGTTAGAGTCTGTGGGAGAGGGCGAGGTTAGAGTCTGTGGGAGAGGGCGAGGTTAGA